>NW_008341028.1:582843-583129 GCF_000622305.1 Nannospalax galili | reverse complement strand
TGCACCACCGGCTAACTCTCCTAGCCTGCTCTCCTACCCTCAGGTCTCTCTTGGGGTAAGTCTATCACAGAGGCCTCTGCACCTTGACTCCCCCAGCCTCATTCACCCTTCCATCTCCTCCGCTGTTCTCTACTCCTAGTTTGGGCCCTGCACCATTCCTAGTCTTGGGTCCCCAGACACCTGGGGAACCAATACTGCTTCCAGATCTTTTCCACCCAGACCAACTTAGTGCCTTCCTTAGGCCCCAGGAGCACTGCTTCTGGACCTGGCGCTGCCCTCACCTCCA
>NW_008341028.1:582474-582789 GCF_000622305.1 Nannospalax galili | reverse complement strand
CAACAATATAAAATCAAAAGAGAGAACCAGAAGCTTAGACGAACCAGCTCTTCATACCCATAAAGTAAACCACAAAGACACATAAAGTTCAAAAAAAGAAGCAGACTAAACTTGAAGGACCAAGTATCACACAACAGTCAGAAACTACAAAAGAAAATCACATGTCAAAATCACAGAGAAAAAATAATAACATGAACAACCAAAGAAACATATCCCCACCAAATGCCAGTAATCCTTTAGAGGAGCACAATGAGAACCCCCTAGAGACAATGCAGGACATGGAACTCAAAAGAACAATGATGAATATGATAAAAG
>NW_008341028.1:574015-576539 GCF_000622305.1 Nannospalax galili | reverse complement strand
AACTTTTCCTCCTTTTGCAGCCCATGTATAGAACATGTTAATCATCTTAGGAGTACTAAATGATGTTAAAAACATTTAAGGTGAGACTATGCAGTGCTTAAGGGCTCTTCCCTTGATATTCAACACAATTTCAAGGACGACATTGTCATGAAGCCTAGGTTTGTCTGATAGCCTTCTATTACTGTCAGGTAATGGTTGAATCAATAAACTGAAATTTGTCATTGGAATTGAAGATTGGTATATTACAAGTGAGAAACAAGTTCAAATTAAGTTTATAGATATTGGCTTTCTCACTATAAGGTGAATATAATTATAGTTTGTCATCCATAGTACTCAGGTCAATAAGAATAATTAAGATAATCCTTTGTGTGAAGGTTAATATCCAGAAAATACAAAGAACTCAAAAAGAAAGAAATAAGAAGATAAATGACCCAATAAAAAGATGGGTGATAGACCTAAACAGAGTGTTCTCAAGCGAAGAAATAAAAATGGTTAAGAAGCACCTCAAAAGTGCTCAACATCCATGATAATTAGAGAAATGGAAATCAAAACCATTTTAAGATTTCATCTTACCCCAGTCAAACTGACCAAGATCAAGAGAACGAAAGACTCCAAATGCTAGAGAAGATGTGGAGAAAGAGGAATGCTCATTCACTGCTGGTGGGAATGCAAACTCATGCAACCACTATGGAAAGCAGTGTGGAGAACCCTCAAAAAACTAAACATGAACCTACCATATGATCCAGTGATACCACTCCTTGGCATATACCCAAAGGACTCATTGTACTGTAGAGATACCTGTACATCCATGTTTGTTGCTGTTCTCTTCACAATAGCTAAGATATGGAAACAACCTAAATGTCCCTCAACTAACGAATGGTTAATGAAAATGTGGTACATCTACTCTACTTAATGGAATTCTACTCAGCAGTAAGAAAAGATGAAATTATGAAATTTTCAGGTAAATGGGTAGAGCTAGAGAGTGTTTTACTAAGTGAAGTAACACAAACACAGAAAAGCGAGCGGCGTATGTTTTCCCTCATTTGTGGACTGTAGCACCAATCCCTTATATGTGAGTATATAAACTCTGAAGTAACACCAGGAGCCAGGTAAAGGCAAAGCATACATGAAGGTAAAGGAAAAGAAACATCCTGAAAGGGAGATAATAGGGAACAGATGCTACCTGAGGGAGGTGGAAAACTTGTAAGCAATGGGCAGGGAAGAGAGGAGGGAGGGACATGCAAAGGACCATAGTGTGGGGAGAGTGAGGGAATTCAGGAACGGAAAGATGGCGTGGAGTCAGGAGATATTGGGGAAGGGTGGAAATAATGGGGACACTGTGACTAGGAAGGGAGGGAGGAGGGAGGTCAGATGGGAGAAAAAAAGAGTAGAGATGAGTGAGTCTCGGGGGGACTAGGAAACCTAGCGGGAAAAGTGATGCCCTAGAAACTCTATGAGAAATGCACGTAGATGTCTGAACATTAATGCATATGTATACCTAGGAGCTTCTTGGAAGGGAATGTAGTGTGAGATAGAAGAGACCTCCCTTAGAACAAATAACATGCCATATAACACTCATCAAAGAAACTTCTTTTTGCAACAGATGAAGGCTACCGCAGAGTTGCACATCTGGTCAGGCATAAAGAATATATACCTGGGAGATGCCCAGTACTAGGTGACACATCTGCAGTCAAATCTCTACAACCCAGGCTCATGGAACATAGAAGAATAAGGAGTGGAGAGACGGCTGATGCACCCCTCAACTCTCACCATGAGGTTTCCATGTACATCAGAGTGCTCTACACACAGAAGGCCTCAAATGGCCAAGTTTTAGAGAATAAGAGACTGTAGAGTGCAGGATGGGACTCCTATATGGAACCTCACCCACTCACAGCTCAGAGACCATTGCAGAAGAGGAAGTGGAAAGATTTAAGAGCCAGGGCTGTATGTGTGAGGTAGAGGCTTCCAGGCCACTGGAGGCTTGCTCATGTGCACTGGCGCGGCAGCCATGGCATCCAACATGGGACCCATGTCAGCTCAATTAAACAAGGACCCAAAGGAGAGGTGAGAAATAGGTGGTGGGTCAGCAATAGATCAAGAACTATTTGAGACTGGTTGCTGCTGGGTGAGGGAGAGTATGACTTACATACGACCACTAGATGGGCTGACTAGACTCCAGTGGATGCATTTACACTGAAAGACATTTGGGTACAAACACCTGAATGAATAAGACTCAGCATGTATGGCAGAGTGCATAGGGTTCAGTGGAGGAGGAGGGATAGAGGGGAGAGCACATCTGGATGGGCGTGGAAAATATTGTATGAAATCTTAAAAGCTCAATTAAACATATATATAAGATAATTCTTTGTGTTTTAAATTTCCTACAAAAAGAATTATACCTGATTAATATTCTAAAATTTCTATTATTTAAATAATATGACATGCATGAACATTAAACTAATAATAATAATTACATAAATTACAAATAATGAAATATATGCTAGAGACAACATATCATGTCAAT
>NW_008341028.1:571369-573906 GCF_000622305.1 Nannospalax galili | reverse complement strand
TACGTGATTATCTCAACATATCTAGACTAGGCATTTGATAAAACTTAATTGTTTTCATGATAAAACACCCAACAGACTAGAAATAAAAATTAATTTATTTATGTAATAACAAGCATCAGTAAAAGAATGCAATGAACATGACATTTAAATGTGAAAGGCAATGATTTTACCTAAGATTAGGAACAAAACAAGGGTAACTATTTTCACCACTTTAATTCAACATCATACTAGAGTAAATACAGTGCACTTACAGGAGAAAATGAAATTAAAAGAAGACAGGCTGTAAAGAAAGCAAATTATTCACAGTTACTATCCTGTATTAGAAAATCTTAAGGAATATGCACCCAAAAAAACAAAAAAAATCAAAAACCTCTTACTACTAATAAGTGAGTTAATTAAAAAAAAAAAAAAGATTACAAGGGGTCAAGTGTAGTGATGCACACCTTAGAATTCCATTCCAAAACACAATGTTTTCAAAAGAATCATAACAGAAAATTCTCCAGATTTGGGGAAAAGGATGCTATTTCAGATACAGGAGGCAGTTAGAACACCAAGTAGACAAGACTAGAAAAGTTTTTCACCATAATTAAACCAGTAAATATTAAGAAAGAAAATCTATTGCCAGTAACCGGAAAGAGGTACCAAGTCACATATAAATTCAGGCCCATCAGAGTAACAGGAGACTTCCCAACAGAACCTTCAAACTCTAGAAGGCTTGAAATGATGTTTTTCAAGTTTTGAAAGACAACAGCCAAGCGAGACTATTATACATAGCAAAGCTATCAGTCATAATTGAAGAGAAAGGAAAATGTTTCATGATAAAAACAAAGTTAAAAAAATTTGTGACCACAAAGCTCAGCTTTACAGATGTTTGAAATTATTCAGATGGAAAGAAAGACAAAACATCCATGGGGCCACAGGAAAGAAGGAACCACTCTTAAATAATAGCTAAGCAAGAAAAGAATAGGAAAATATCAAAAACTACAAGATCAACAAAGACACAGTAAAAAATACACACATTTTGATAATTTGAAATATTAATGGTTTCAATTATACCATCAAAAACATAGACTACAGACTAGATTCAAAAATGGGATCCTTAATTTGCTGCTTCCAAGAAATATATCTCACCATCAAGGGTAGACACTGTCTTAGGGTAAAAGAATGGAAAAAGGTATTCCACACAAAAGGTACTAGGAACTAAGCAAGAGTTGCTATTCTAGTATCTGACAAATTACAAAACCAGTCAAAAGAAATAAAGGTCACTTCATAGTCATCAAGAGCATATTACAATTCTAAATATTTACACAGTGAACATATAATTTTATAAAACAACTATTACTAGAGGTAAAACCAGAGATTTATCCCAGCACAATAACAGAGGGTGGCTTCAATATTCCATTCTTGTCAATGGACATGTCATTGAAGTAACAAACAGGATGGATTTAACAGACATTGATCAAATGTTCCATAACAACACTGCAGAATAATCTTCTCAACAGTCCACAGAATTTTCTCTAAAATAGATTGCATATTAGGACAAAAAAGCAAGCCTCAGTAGGAAAACTGAAATAAATACTTGTGTTCTATTGATCATAGTGTAATAAAACCACAAGTCAACAGCAAGACACACAGTAGAACATACACACGCCTGTGGAGAATAAATAACATGCTATACAATGATGAGTGGGTCACTGAAGAATCAAGAAAGAAATCAAGAAATTCCTAGAAATGAATGAAAATGAAGACACAACACACCATAATCAACGGGCTACAACAAAAGCAGTCCTGAAAGAGAAGTTTCCCTCTCAAAGTGCCTACATTGAGAAACCCAAGAGATTTCCAAATAAATAATAATACACACTAGTGTCATAGAAAATCAAGAACAAGTGAGACTTAAACTCGGGAAATGGAAAAAAAAATCATTAAGACCAAGGCAGAAATTAATAAAATCAAAATAAATAAGACAATAGAATCAATGAATCAAAGAATTGGTTCTTGGAAAATATTAAAAAAGATCAAACCCCTAGCCAAATTGACCAAAAGAAAGAAAACAAAGACCTAAATCAATAAAATTAGAAATGAAATGGCATTACAATAAACATTATCAACATTATTGAAATTTTGATATAACAAGAGCACGCTTTAAAATCACATATTCCATTAAATAGGAAAAATCTAAAAAGATTAATTTCTAGAAGCATGTGATCTACCAAAATTAAACCAAGATGAAATAACTGATTTTAATAGATCTACAAAAAGCAACAAGGTTGATGCAGTGATTAAGAAAATTAATGACTAGGACTGACAAGGTGGTTCAGTAAACAAAAGCACTTCCTACACAAACCTGATTACCTGAGTTCCATCCCCATAATGTCTGTGCTGGATAGCTTTAGTGTCAACTTGACACACCTGGGTTGAGGGAGTCTCAATTGGGGAATTGCCTCTATTGGATTGGCCTGTGGCCATGTCTGAGGGGCATCTTCTTGATGAGTGATGTGGGAGGGTGCCACCCCTGGGCAGGTGGGCCTGTGTTG
>NW_008341028.1:570749-571169 GCF_000622305.1 Nannospalax galili | reverse complement strand
AACTAGGACAAAAATTGGTACCAGAGAGTGGGATATTGCTGTGATAGACCTGACCTTGGTGTTTTGGGGAGGACTGTGGAAGTGCTTGGAACTTTGGGCTGGAAAAGCCATTGTGTGCTCAGAGTTTGTTGCAGTGCTGTGGCTGAAGAATCAGCTGTGATTAAGAAGAGACCAGAACCTGAAGCAAAACCTTTGCTTTACTGGGACAATTGATGCTGGTTAGCTGGGGCTGAAAAATCAGCTGTAAGTAACAAGAGACCAGCATCACTGTGGTGGAGTCTTCTGGGAGGTATTTCCTCAGGGTCAGCACACAGAGGGGACCCCCACCTCTATTTCAAGCTGGAAGTGGCACTTGGTAATGTGTAAGAGTCTCCTACATGGTTCTGGTGTTGAAAGCATGAAGGGGTCACAGAGAGCAGC
>NW_008341028.1:567909-569846 GCF_000622305.1 Nannospalax galili | reverse complement strand
CGTTCCCCCATGGCCTGTGCTCCAGCTCCTGCTTCCAGGTTCCTGCCCTGAGTTCCTACCTTGGGCTCCCTGATGAACTGCAACCTGGGAAATATAAACCCTTTCCTCCCCAAGTTGGTATTGGTCAGAGCATTTTGTCCCAGCCATGAAGAACAAACTAAGACAATGTCCACCCACAGATACACTAATAAATAAAATTAAATTTTAATTTTAAAAAATCTGATACCTTAAAAAAAGGAGTCACTGCTGAATTTCTCCAAACCTTTAGAGACCTTCAACCAATGCTTCACAAATCATCCATAAAGCAAGGAAGGAAGGAACACTGCTAAGCTCTTTTTTTTGATGTTGTCTTTTTGAGACAGGGTCTCTCTGTAACCCTAGCTGTCCTGCAACTCACTAAGTAGACCAGACTTTCGTTGAACTCACAGAGATCCACCTGCCTCTGCCTCCCGAGTGCTGGGATTAAAGGCGTGAGCCACCATGCCTGGCTTGCTAAACTCTTTTTAATCAAGCCAGCAAAATTATAGGCTAATCTCCCTGAAAAACATAGGTGTAAAAATTCTTCACAAAAATACTTTCAAACCCAATTCAAGAAAACATCAAAAAATACCATCCATCACAATCAAGTAAGCTTTACAACAGGAATAACTCAACACACACAAATCCATAAATATAACACATTACTTAAATGTACTCAAGGGCAGAAATCACATGGTCATTTTGATAAATATGAAAAAGACTTTGGACAAAATCCAACTATCATAGAGATAAAAGTACTGAAGAAACTCAGACTAGAAGGAGCATACCTCAACAGAATAAAAGCCAACATAAAGAATGTAACAGCTGGAAGCACAAAACACCTACTGCTAGTTAATGTACTCTAGATATGATAGGGAAGCCACACAAATGAAATCTCCACAGTATGGTAGTCTAACAAGATCTGCATAATGACAAAACCAGTTGACACACCAAGGTGGATATGGGGAATGTCATGACGTCCCACCTCAAAATGAAGAGCTACAGGCATTCAAGGGATGTTAAGGGAGGGAGAATCAGTTTCACTAGGGACTAGCTCCCTGAGAGGTTAATTAATCCCAAATGGGCAGTCCTAAACACAGGTGCACACAAACCCAAATAAATTGCCTAAGTCCAATATAATAATAATCAAAGAAGAGGGCAAGAAATGGAGAGGGAGGGAGGAAACATGGAAGGAATTGGGGTAACTGCAAGGGATGGAAATAATTCTAAGACAGTACTCATGTATGAAATTCTCAAAAATAAAAAAATTAAAAGAAAATGACAGCAAATGCTGGATAGAATGTGGTGGGAGTGTAAATTGGTACAGCCATTATGAATATCAATGTGGGAGTTTCTCAGAAAAGTTACAGCAGAACTACCATATGATCTAGTCTTGGGTGTATACTCAAAGGATGATATATCTTACACAAAAATACTTGCACATTCATACTCATCCCTGCTCTATTCACGATATCTAGGAATTAAATCAGCTTAGATGTCGCAAATAAATAGAAAATGAAAATGTGGTATATATATATGCAATAGAATTTTATTCAGCCATAAAGAAAAATGAAATCATGCAATTTTCAAGAAAAGAAATTGAGGGGCTGGAGAGATGGATCAGCACTTAAGAGCACTGGTTGCTCTTGCAGAGGACCAGGATTTGAATCCCAGCACCCACATGATGGTTAACAACTGTCCATAACTCCAGCTCCAGGGGAATTCAATGCCCTCTTCTGACCTCCACTGGCATTACATGACATAAGTGCACTTACACAAATGCAGGCAATACACTCATACACAAAAAATAAAAATAATAAATGAAATATTTTTTTAAAAAGAAAATGGATTGAACTAAAAAATATTATATTAAGTGAAGTAAGCCAAGCTCAGAAAGACAAATACTACCGGTTCCCTCT
>NW_008341028.1:555998-567296 GCF_000622305.1 Nannospalax galili | reverse complement strand
CAAAACCCTCTTCTAACCTCCACGGCATTGCATGACACAGGTGCACTCACTTACATGCAGGCAATACACTCATACACAAAAAATAAAAATAATAAATGAAATATTTTTTTAAAAAGAAAATGGATTGAACTAAAAAATATTATATTAAGTGAAGTAAGCCAAGCTCAGAAAGACAAATACTACCGGTTCCCTCTCACACGCATATCTTAGCTTCTATGTTTTATATATATCTCTACCTGCAAGTGGGGGAGGGTATAGATACCAGGAAACTAGAAAGGTCCCAAGAGAGGGGGAAAAAAAAACAAACTTTAAGGAAGAGTAGTAGGAAAGATTTTACAAGTGTGATGTGAAAGTGAAAGAGCAAATCCTGGGAGTGGAAGGTTTAAGTGGAGAAGGGGCGAAGGAGATGGAGAAGGGGAGAAGGAGAACCAACCAAAACTTGGTGGGTAGGAAAAAACCATAAGAGAACATGCTACCTTGAAAAAAAAAAGTGTCTGGTAAATAATTCAATTTGTGTGGGATACTTTCATAGTTATTTTGAAAGAAAAAAAGTTTAAAAATTAGGTCTGAAAATACAAAGGGGTTTTCTTGTATATTAATCTATTAGTCATATTTTATATTTAAATTATCTTTTGGTGTTTTTGAAACAGGGTCTCCCTGTAGCCCCAGCTGGCTTGGAACTTGCTATGTAGATCAGGCTAACCTCAAACTCTCAGAGATCCACCTGCCTCTGCCTCCCTAGTGCTGGGATTAAAGGCATATGCCACCATGCTCAGCCCTATCTTTAACTTATTAACAATTCACTTATACATATACATCATGATCGCTTTGTAAAAAAAAATGTTAATTTTAAGGGATCTTAATCTTTGGAAGGACATCTATGGACACAAATCAGAAGACTTATTATTAATATGGTAATAGTTCCAAAACTTTCTATCAAAACCCTCAGTGCTTTCTCTTTTTTTCAGAAATAAAAATCTACTCCTCTATCTATATCAAATGTCTGCCTACCAAGACTCAGGGATCATTTAGGGAGAGGGGGCTAAAAGACTGAAAGAGTTAGAGGTAGTTGAAGTCCATAAGGAAGGAGAGTTTTCCAGATAGCTGATCAGTTACTCATATAAACTCACAGTAATGGTGACAGTATGCACAAGTCCCATATAACCTCAGACCAGACAAAATCCCACCACAGATATAGGGAAGTGAATAAGAGACATCAACCCAACCTAAGGAAATTTTGGCAAGAAATGGCTGTTTGAGAGGGGGTGAGAACTTCTCTTTCAAGGATGAGACTCTTGATAGATTTCATCTTACTCCAGTCAGACTGGCTAAGATCAAGAGAACAAATGATACCAAATGCTAGCAAAGATGTGGAGATTGCAAACTCATGCAACCCTTACAGAAAGCAATGTGGAGAACTCTTTAAAGAACTAAAAATGAACCTACCATACAATCCAGTTATACCACTCCTTGGCATATACCCAAAGGACTCATCCAGTTACAGAAATACTTGTACAACCATGTTTGTTGCTGCTCTTTTCACAATAGCTAAGAGATGGAAGCAACCTATGTGGCTGTCAGCTAACGAATGGCTAACGAAAATGTGGTACATTTACACAATGGAGTTCTACTCAGCAGTGTAGAAACATGAAATAATGAAATTTGCAGGTAAATGGATGGATCTAGAAACTGTTATACTAAGTGAAGTAACACAGACTCAGAAAAACAAAAGGCATATGTTCTCCCTCATTTGTGAATCCTAGCACCAAATCCTTATAAGTAAGTACATACCTGATGTAACTGCAGGAAAATGGAAGGGAATCAGGGAGGTAAAGGGAAAGAAGGAACCAGAGAGAGATTAATAGGAGACAGGTGTTAATAAGGGAAAAATGTGTCCAAAGGGGGTAGTTAAATGTGAGGGGGGAGAAGGAGGGTTATAGGAACTTTGGGGATAAAGGGGAAGAAGGAGCTCAAGAGAGGTGGGACCATAGGAGACAGAAATTGTCAAGGGAGAAATGGGGAAAATGGGGACACTTTAAATGGGGAGGGCAGGTAGGGAGGATAAGACAGGGAGAGAAAGAGAGAGATAAATAGTGCCTGGTTACTATGAAAAAAGTAAAGGGAATGGTATTATTCCAAAAACCTACTGAAATCTTACACATACAATGTCCCTACATGAGTCCGTGAGTATAGCTGAAGGCTATATAACAAGAAACAGTGCCAGACAGGAGAAACCTTCCTTTGAGTTGTTGGCCAGGGTAATACAAGAGACTCCCAAAATTACACTGGCTATTGCCACAATCCTTGGTTACCTCCCATAACTTGATGGTAAGACCCTATTGCTGAAGACAGAACATAATTTGGACATAGGACTTGGAGCAACAAAGCTGGAACATACCTGGAAGCTACCTCCCCTAAAGACTAGCTCTCATACCTTTGGAGAGCACTACACAAGCTGGTACATCAATCAGTGGTCCAGTCTTCAAAGCCTAAAACCCACATCAATGGTCAGCACAGCAAATGACATTGGTGCAGTAGTGGCACTTTTATCTTGGGTGTTATCAACAGCTACCTAGTTGGACTTAAAGCCCACTCAATGGGAGAAAACTCATGTGTGGTACTATAAACTTAACCAAATACACATAGCTGGAGAGGTCATAGATCTTAGAGAACCCCCCAAGGCTGTCACATCCATAGACAAATGTAATATGGATCCTTAAATCTATAGACAAGTACCCCAGTCACCACTCATCAAAGAAGCTTCTTTTTCAAGAGACAGATTATTACAGAGTTCCATACCTGGCCACACACAGAGATTCTCTGAATTACCCAAGCCTAACTAGCACATCTAGGATGCAACCTCTACACCTAAGGCTCACGGAACATAGAACAAGGGATGAAGAAAACACTAATGCATCTTTCAATTTTCATTAATCAGGCTCCCTCATGCAACAGAGGGCCAAGAACACAAAAGGCCACAGATGGTCAAAATGCAGAGTAAGAGTCTGCAAAGTGTGCGTTCTTGGACAGGACTCCTATATTAAAATCCACCCACCCAGGGATCAAGGATCATTGCAGAAGAGAGGGCAGAAAGAACCAGGGAGCCAGTGAGGAGGTACATGACCATATGGAAATAATCCTACAGACCCCTGGGACTCTTCTCATATGAACTTACAGCAATGGTGTCAGCATGAACAAGACCCATGTAAACTTAAGCAGACAAAAACCCAGCACAGAACTGTGGAATTGAATAGCAGACCTCAATCTTAGTTGAAGAATTACTGGCAGTTGATTACTTCTGGGTGAGAATGAGCTTATCATCTTAAAAGGAGAGACTCTAGATAGATAGACTATATCCCAGTGGATGAACTTGCACTGTGGGACATCTGGGGATACTAACTTTACAAGAAAGACCTTAACACAAATGAAAAAAAGTATGAAGTCCAATGGGGAGGGTGCCAAAGCGTAAAGATGATTTTCTGTATGAAATACATAAAAATTCCATTAAAAAGTTTTTTAAAAAGAGTAGAATGGTTACCAAGGGTGGGCATGAGGGAAAGGAGATGATGGTCAAAGGCACAAAACCTCTGTTAGACAGGAGGAAGGTTATTTGTTTGTTTGTATGTTTTGAGTTCTATCACAAAGTATGATGAATATAATTTGAGCAGCATACATTTCAAAGCTATTAAAACAATAAATTTAAAATTTCACCAGAACAATGTTACACATTCAAGGCAATAGTTCACCACTTTGTTTTTTTGTTTGTTTGTTTTGGGGTTTTTTTTTTTTTTTTTTTTTGTTCTTTTTGAGACGTGGTCTCACTGTAGCCCCAGCTGTCCTGAAACCCTCTAGGTAGCCCAGGCTGGCCTTGAACTCACAGAGATCCGCCTGCCTCTGCCTCACAAGTGCTGGGATTAAAGGCATGCAACACCACGCCTGGCTACCACTTTGTTTTAATTGTATTGAATTCATGAATTATACCAGCACTTTGTATCCACAAATTTGTATAAGTATAAATTGTCAATTCACACTTAAAACATAAACTAAGCACATTTAAAAATAGGTCTAAACTATGACCAAAAACTATGAAAGACACGAAACAAGAGGAAATCTTTATATCTGGAGTTTAGCAATGATTTCTTTTTTAAAATTTTATTTATTATTTTTATTTTATGTGTATGTGTGTGTTGCCTGCATGTAGGTAAGCGCACCTATGTTGTGCAATGCCCATGGAGGTCAAAAGAGGCTATCGGATCCCCTGAGACTGGAGTTATGGACAGTTGTTAGCTGCCATGTGGGTGCTGGGATTCAAACCCAGGTCTTCTGCAAGAACAACCAGTGTTTTTAACTGCTGAGCCATCTCTCCAGCCCCTAGCAATGATTTCTTAACTATGACACTATACAGTAAAAATCTGTCATAAATGCATTCCTGTCTTTGAAGAAGCGTCAGAATGCCAGAGGACTAGAGAAAGAGAAATAAATTACCACAGTGAGCAGGAAGAGAGAGTGTTAGAGAAAATACACAGTGGCTATGAAATAGTTCTTCTGAGATGTAAAAGGACAAAATCGGAGACAGGACTTTAGATCAAGGTACGAGCCTCAGTGCTATGACCACATAGAGCAAGGTCTCCCTTTTGCTTTAACCTGTTCTGTCCGAGTACAGGACTCATCATTCCAAATCCATAGTAAAAAGTACATCTGAGGAAAAATGGATAATAATTAAATTTGTTCACCAGTGAGCTCTAGAATCACACTACGATTTCTTAGAAGAAACAAATAGACTGATGTGTAGATTTTTAGAAACCAAGTAAAATTTTTACCTTACTCAGTTGTAACTCTGGAAATTGGTGGGAGAAATTTCATTTTTTCACAGTCATTAAGAAACTACTTCATGGGGCTGGAGAGATGGCTCAGCAGTTAAGAGCACTGGCTGCTCTTGCAGAGGACCAGGTTTGGTTTCCATCACCCACATGGTGGCTACCAACCATTCTAACTGCAGTTGCTGGGGATCTGATGCCCTCTTCTGACCTTTGCTAGCACTGCATGGCACAGGTGCACTTACATACATATGAGCAATACATTCATACACATAAAAAATAAAAACAACTTTAAAAAAGAAACTATTTGCAACAGATGGAGATGATTACAGAGATCCACAATACAGATAAGTAACTATGGGGTGCCCCACCCCAATTGACATATCTACAATATAATCCCTACACCTAAGGCTCAGGGAACACCATGAAGAGGCGGCAGAAGGACTGTATTGTAAGAACAAGTGAGTCAAAATGCCTGCTGCTAGAGTCTTCCATGAAATCTCAACAATATTGTTGCCTAAAAAAGACCTGCATAGCAATAACACCAGTTGGCAGGCCAGTGTAGATGAGGGAATGTCACCAGGTTCCATCTCAAAATTAAGAGCTACAGGCAGTCAATGGATGCTGAGGGAGAGAAAATCAGTTTTCTCTAGGAACTAGTTTCCTGATAGGTTATCCCATACCAAGTTCTCAGCTCTAAACACATGTACATATGTATGAGCACCACTAAATGGACTCGGTATGTTGTTTACATATAAACACATATGTATATACGTAACAAGAATTAAAGAAGAGGTCAGAAAATTGAGAGGGAGTGGGGAGAACATTGAAAGGGGTGGGAGGGGAAGAAGGAGGGTGGAAAAGATGTGCATACATTACTCATGTACGGAATTCTCAAAAACAATTTAAAGAGAATAAGCTGCTTGAAATGTATTTAGATATTTTAATTAATACAAACCCATTGTAACATCTGTCTCCTTAGCACAGTGGGTAGCACATCTATCTCATAAACCCTTCATAATGTAGATTTCTGATCATCTTCCTAAAAAATTAAGAGGTATGCCTCTCATCCACACTGATAAGCAAAGGGAGACTCTAGTTAAGGCCCAAGGCATGCATTATGTGGGAGGACAATGCACTGCATAAAAATCACTGAGTCTTCCTATTATTCACTGTCAGCATTGATTCAGGCTCAGCTCCATTCTTGCTGATTTCAAAGTCAGTTTTTCATACTTTCTTCCTCCATTAATTCATGCATGTTTACAAAAAGTAAAACAACCTGAACATTACTGGAAAATGCATCAATATGTTGGTTTACTTACTCATATTTCTTAGTTACATCAAATGTTAACACAAGAGGAACCCAAGTAAAAGATAATAGGAATCTTGCATTATTTTTATAAATTTCCACAATGTAAAACTATTTTGCCATTAAAATGCTCAGAAGCAAAACACGAAGCATTTCTTTTTAAAAATATTTATTTTATTTTTCTAGCATACATATAGAATTGGACAGGTGAAGGTAAACTGGGCTATAGAAGAGTAACAAGAAAAGTAATAGAAAAGCTTTCGGTGCCTGGGAATTGGAGAGATCCAACATTAAGGCCTGGATGTCAAGGACCACATGTGGAGTCAAAACCATAGCCGGCCCTCAGAGGAGGTAGGAAGTCCATTCTAGAGAATCAGTCTTCCCAAGACTAGAATTTGCATTATGACAGGTAAGCATATGACAGCATAAACCCCACACAGAGGTAAAACCACTGCCATGCACAACCTGGGACCTCCAGGAAGGGGTTTGTGGGGAATGCAGCCACTCAGACAAGGCTGACACTGCTGCTACATCAGGAAGTCTTCCATCCTCAAATCTGCTATACCATCAGAGCAACAATGTTCCACAATCAGCAATGTGGAACCATGGCTCGTGGTTGGGGACCAAAGCTCTCCACTTCATGTGAGAGGACCACTGCTCCTGTTCACAGGAGGGGACCACAGTTCTAAGCTCACAGGGAGAGGGGAACCACAGCTCCAGTTTCATGGGAAGGAAACAACAGATCATGGGAGGGTACCACAGCTTCAAGTTCATGGGAGAAGACCACAGCTCCAGGTTCACAGTGGGGCACCACAGCTCCAGGTTCATGGAGGGGGCCACAGCTCCAGCTCACAAGAGAGGACCAAAGCTTCAGGTTCACAGGAGACCGTATCTCTGGCTCACAGGAGCGGAACACAGCTCTGACTCACGGGAGGGGCCCCAGCCCCAACAGACAGGAGGGGACTTCAGCTCCAACTCACAGAGGGGGATATAAGCTCCATGTTCACAGGAGGGGACCACAGCTTCAGCTCACAGGAGGGAACACCAGCTCCATGTTCATAGGAGAGGACCACAGCTCCAGCTCATAGGAGGGGACCACAGCTCCAGGCCCACAGTTGGGAATCACAGCTCCAGGTTCACAGAAACCACAGTTCCAGGCTCACAGAGACCACATCTCTGACTCTGTGAAGGGGGGAATCATAGCTGTGGCTCACAGGAGATGACAATAGCTTCAGGTTCATGGGGAGAGCCCAGTTTCAGCTTGCTGGAGGTGACCAGACCTCCAGGTTCACAGGAAGGGACAACAGCTCCAGGCTCATGGGAGGGGTTCACAGCCCCAGGTTAATAGGATGGGTCCACAGCTTCAGGCTCACAGACGGGGACCACAGCCCCAGATCATGGGAAGTAACCATAGTCCCAGGCTCATAGGAGGATATCACAACTCCAACTCACAGGAAACAACCTCAGGTCCAGTTCACAAGAGGGGATCACAGGTTCAAGTTCAATGGAGGCAATCAAAGTTCCAGGCACATGAGAGGGGTCATAATTTCAATTAGCTGGTTTCTACTATTTTTCTGTGTCCTTTGTTGAGTTCACATGATTATACTTGCATTTCAGATAGCGAATGTTGGCTTGTGCAGCAAATGGAGGCAACAGTTATTTGTTGGCTTGAATCTCTCTCACTAGAAGGACATCAGTATTGGAGAAAACCACCTTTTACTTTTTCTCAAGAGGACAGATGGAGCCAATGATATTTTTTTCATGGTTAAGGTTCCAGTTTGCTTGTCTTGATGTCTGTGGTTTTCATGTCTTCCTCCTTGGCCAAGGGGAGCCAGTGATGAGACACCTTCTTACTGGAGTAACATTTTGCAGAAAGCGACCACCACCACTGCCATGTTGCTTTGCAGCCATTTTCTTTCTTACTTGTCAAATCCTTTCTCCACTGTACCCAGTCAGTGACTGGCCCTCCTCTTCCTTGGGGCTGGTCACATGGGTGATGATGGCAGGCAGATCATTTATAATTTACATTGTTGAGATCACTCTATACAAAAATCAACTCAATGTATCAAAGACCTTCATAGAAGAGCTCAAACTCTCAAAACTAAGAGGAAAAAAAGGGGTGGGGGAGGAATACCAGGATACTGGAAATGGTAACAGTTTCATGGATATGATTCTAATAGCTCAAGAAACAAAAGCAAAAATTGACAAATTAAACCACATCAAATAAAAAACCTTCTGCACAGTAAAGAATCATAAGATGAAGACATAACCTACAGAACTGGAGAAAATCTTATTCAGCTAATCACTTGATTAGAGGAATAATATTCAGAATATATAAAGAATTCAAAACATTCCTAATAATAAAAAGTAATATAATCAAATAATGTGCAAATGAGCTGAACAGACACTTCCCAAAAGAAATACGAATGACTAATGAGTATAAGAAAAAATTTTGAGTATCTTTAGTCATCAGAAAAGTGCAAATCAAAATTACACTGAGATTATTAGAAAGGTAAAAGAAGGCCCTTTAGGGATGGGGAAAGGAGTCAGGGGAAGGAAGGGTGGAAGAAAAGGTAAAGATGGTCTGTGCATGATGTATATGTAAATGTCACAGTGACAGCCATTAATTTATACAATTAATACATGTTAATCATCATAATAATAAGAAAGCTCTGTATTACTGTATTCTCTGATGTTGGCTAATTTTCTTTATTCATTATTCTATCAACAGAAGAACTGTTCTACCTCACCATCAACATAGATTAAAAAAAAAAAAGAAGAAGTCAAATTGTTTCTGTTCCTTACCCACAGCAAGCAGATCTAGGCCTATGGATTGGATGATCCTCATTCCTCCCTTCCTTTCTTTTGAACTTTTCTTAATTGCAGGGTGGGTGTTTTGTTTTGATTTGGTTTGGATTTTTGAAACAGGGTCTCCCTGTAGCCCCAGCAGGCCTGGAACTTGCTACATAGACTAGCCTGGCCTCCATCTCATAGAGATACACCTGCCTCTGCCTCCTGAGTGCTGGGGTTAAAGGACAGCACCACCATACCTGGCTTGATTTGTTTTTGAGATAGAGTCTTGTTGTGCAGCCCAGCTGGCCTGGAGTTCATTATAAAGCTCAGTCTGGCCTAGAACTTATTATCATCCTGCTTCAGCTTCCCTACTGCAGGATTATAGCTTTGCACCCCCGAAACCCTGCCTCAGCCTCCTCCTGAGTGCCAGATTATTGGTGTGCACCTCCATACCCAGTTCTCACCGACACCCAGTTCTCACCGACTTTCAATTAAAAAAAAAATAGAAAGGAGAGGGTTTTGTTTCATTCATAAGATTCAAAGGATAAAAACATTATAAAGAAACCTGTTTAAATGCTTTTTACTCCTAATCTCAAGCTAGATGCTTATTCTAAATAATTTTATCATATTTTCCCCAATATTCATGATCTAGAAATTCTCTAATATTTCTATTTTGTTTATAGGAAAAGGTTACTCCAGAGAAAAGTCTTTTAAGTGTGTATCTTAAATAATTCTAGAAGGAATCTCAAGTCATATCTAACAGCCTCTTGATATTGAACTGAAGTTGAATTCTTTCTGAAACAAATATTTATTCATATATAACAACCAATGTTCACTGATTCCATGCTTGTTCTATGCTATCCTCTAAGGTATAAAAGGAAAGATATTTACCTTGAATTAAGCCACTTATATTTGAAAGAAAATAGGTATATAATTAGCAGTATAAATAAAATTATATAGGAACAATGAGAAAGAAGAGAAAAAACAAAGCAGATGTGGTGGACACACCTTTCATCCCAGCACTTAGGAGGCAGAGGAATGTGGTTCTCTGTGAGATAGAGTCCAACCTGGATGACATAGCGAGTTCCAGGCCAGGTGGGGCAGTAGGGAGACCCTGTCTCAAAAGAGAGAGAGAGAGAGAGAGAGAGAGAGAGAGAGAGAGAGAGAGAGAGAGAGAGAGGAGAGACAGAGAGACAGAGAAAACAAATTCACAAAGAATGTTCAGAACATAAACAGTGGTCTTTCAGTAAAAGCACTAGTAGCAATTTGGAAGAAAAATCAGAGTTTTTAGTCTGTCTCAAATAGAAAGAATGTTTACCCACTTCTATTACAAGCACCAAACGCCAGTCGCCACCTGTCACACATTTCAAAACTTCCCTGATGCTTTTCTACCTCTAGATGACACCTATTGCTACAGCCTAGAACACTTAAAGCTCAGAACTGCCAGAGTGAAGACAACCACCATCCTACCACTTAGTTATGGACAGGAGCAGGGAGGGTGGTGCAGTTGAGAGCTGAGTTACTAAGTACTGAGAGAAAGAGAATTAAAAGATAGAGTTACTGCTTTGTAATCAAGTAACAAATACCCAAATGAAATCTTCACATAGAACATAATGTGAAATATAACCATATGAGTGGACTGATCAAATGGCTGCCATGGAGTAAAGGCGACCATATATAAGTGTGGGAGACAGGCTTGAGCCTAGGGTGAAAGTCTTAATGACAGTCATACAACAGGCCCAAGGCAATGGCCCAACTACTGGAGCCACAAGGAATGCCTTGTGACATTTGCTCCCATTGGCAGATCATGAGAATGATGCGCAGAGCTCGCCACTCCCTAATCACCACCCTTGGATTTCCAAATTGCAACACTTAGATATTGCAACAGTCAGGGACACGTGGTTTCCAGGAATCCAGGCTCTGTAATCTGAAACCCATTATGCTAATGAGGCTTATGGCCTGCTATACTGTGATAGGATGCTAAGCCTGTTATGCTAATAAGGCTAATAAGGTATCCTACTCACTGTGCTATGATTGGACTGCTACCTCTATATAAGCTTGTGCCTTCCTGCAATAAAGTAGATCTGTGTCACCAAACCTGGTCTCCTGTGTCTGAATGCTGCTCCACTGACACAGTCTCCTCACAAGCCCTGGGGTCTGGGACTGGACAGAAGCAGTGACGATTGGAGGCAGCACAGGGAGATCAGAAGAGCGGCCTCAGCCCAGGGTGAGTGGAGGAGCAGCTGCGGCACCCGTGAGAATGAAGGAGTGGCACCCGCCCATGGTGGCCGCACATAAGATTTAAAAATTATATCTTGGGTCACATAAAATTTGTCTTATTCTTCTACCACCACTTTGCAACTATATTTTTTTCTTTTG
>NW_008341028.1:551274-555963 GCF_000622305.1 Nannospalax galili | reverse complement strand
ATATATGGGAATATATGTGTGTGTGTGTATATTGTTTTTATACATATGTGTGAGCCTATATGTGCATCATGTGTGTTCATGTACCCACAGAGGGCAGACGAGGGCATCAGGGCCCTTGGAACTGTAGTTACAGGTGTTTGTAGTCATCCAATGTGAGCGCTGGGAACCAAAACCAGGTCTTCTCCGAGAACATCAAGTACGCTTCATTGCTAGGCCAGCTTTACTACCCCTCTTTTTTTATCTGTTTAGAGTGTGAAATATGATGCTTTAAAATATGTGTGCAAGGGACACAATGGCTCAGCAGGTAAAGACACTATTTGCCAAATTAATGACCTGAGTTTGACCCACAGGCCTACATGGTAGAAGAGAACTGACTCCCAAAAGGTGTCTTCTGACCTCCATATGCACAGGCATGTACACCCCCACATCCCCCATACACATCACACAATAATAAATCAATAAACAAGTGTACAAAAAATTAAAAATGTATACATTGTGGATAAATTAAGCCAATTAACAGGCTTTTATCACGCATTCTTATTTTTAAGTGGAAATACTTTAAATCTCTCTGTGTGGAATTTAAAATAAGTATACATCACTATTAATTTTAGTCACTATTAATCATAGTCAATGTTATACACTACATTTCTCTTTTTAATAATTTTATGCTTTGAAAAGTGTCATACATTTATACATTGTGTATTGACCATATCCATCCACCACTACCTCTCTCCAACTTTCCTTAATGAACCCCATCCCATCTCCATCCCAACTTCACATCTTTTTTCTTTTTATTGTTATTAATAGCTTCCTGAGTCCAATTAGTGCTGCCCATATAATTACCCATTATAATATATAATAGCACTCTACTGTGTATATATATATATCACATTTTTTATTATTGTTTGCTGAACTCCTAGGTTATTTTCCATTTCTTTTTTGTTGAGGCATGAGAGTGAAGACGTCCGCTTATCACATTGATATCATCTCCTTTGGATATATACCCAGTGGTTGTACTGTGGAATTATAGGATAATTCTATTTTTAATTTTTCAAGAATACCCATGCTGTTTTCCTTAATGACTACACTATCTTACATTCTCACCAAAAACCATCACTATAATTTCTCAAATAAAGGTAATTTTTGAGTGTGTGTCCATCCAATGGATATGAACAATCTACTAGCAGTCACAACCCCAGGGGAGAATGGCTCTTGCTCCTTCAGAGTCACCAACTATTAGTAGCTCCTCTGATATGACAGGCATGGGGCTGTAGTGGCTTCTCCCCCTTTGTATTAGAATTTTGACTGGCTTGGTCTTGTGCAGGTCTTTTGCAGGTAATCACAGCTGCTGAAAGTTAATGTATGCAACAGCCATGCCATTCCTTAAATTTACTCTTCTAGAAACTGAAATAGTTTATCTTTTAGCTATCTCCCTGTTTCCTGTCCACAGCCCCCATAACCACCACTGTATAGGAATGCAAGTTTTTACATTCCACATATAATAAGATTAGCACTATGTATTGTTCTGTGCCCAGATTATTATACTTAATGTCCTCCAAGTTCATACATATTGTTGCAAATGACTGGATTTTTTAAAATTTTTTTAAGGTTGTATAGCACTCCATTTTATATATATTTTTATTGTTTGTTAAACTCCTAGGCCATTTTCCATTTCTTTTTGTTGAGGCATGAGAGTGAAGACATCCACTTATCACATTGATATCCTCTCCTTTGGATATATACCCAGTGGTTGTACTGTGTTCACAAATGAAGGTAATTATTCAAAAATGAGACTAAAGGGGTGAGAGTGATTGGAAATATTGTGGAGTATCCATCCCCACCCACTGTCAGGAAGTCATGAATATTCTTCTCCTTCATTAGCCTATCTGTTCCTCACTCCTTTTACTCTATATCTATAAGCTCATAACCACCAATAGGCTGAGAAGTTGATTTGCAAATCTCACTCTCTTTTCTCTGAATCTTGGCCAAGAGCTCACCATGTGCTCAGTCTTGTTATTCGGTTCACAATTCTCTGAGAGACAAACAACCAAAAATGGAATTAAAAATTGGTGACCAGAATGGACAGACAGATTGAAAGTTATGTCACCCTTTCAAGATTGAGCCTCCAATTAGTAAGACATGAGTTCAAGTCATGCATTTATTGAGCATATAATCTCATTTGGGCACTATAATATATATAATCTTCACACCCACCATGAGAAATAGGTATGTCATCTCTGTCTCACAGATGAGAAAACAGAGACTTGTGGTATCTTGTCTAATGTCACTTCCTGAATACATGGGTTATTAAGTTAAAAATCACAGTGCAAGATATGGGATATTTCCCTAGGAATTATTGATCAAGGAAGTCCCAGTAGTCTACAAAACAACATAGACTATTACCATTGCCCTTACTTACCCATCATAATTATATGTTAAGACCCTATTGCTGAAGACATCACAATACTTTCACTCTAAAACATAGAGAAATCAATCTCAAACCAACTAGGAAACTTCTTCCCTGCTGGCTAGCTTTCATAGGCCATAAAGAGCAATACAGGCTTCTAGGGAGAAAATACATCAGTGGTCTTACCCAGCACTGGATTCTGCATGCTGTAATACCAGTTTTCCAGGCAAGATGTGCCTACTAGTACAATAGTGGCACAACTATTGTGGGGTTACTGACCACTTTCTAACTGGATTTGAAGCCGGTTCCATAGGAAGAATTTCATGCCTGGTACTGTAATCCTGGTCAAAAGCCTACAGCTGGCAAGGCTATAGATACTAGGATAGAATCTATTATTACTATTTTGACAAATGGTCATATTATCAAATTACATTCTAAATATTTATGTTTATACTCATACACCTTAGCTACTCTCAACCTTGGTCAGAGAAGCTTCTTTTTGCAATGGGCAGCAGTCAGTGCAGAGATGCCTAACCAGTCAAAGTGCTAAGAATAAGTGACTTAGTGCTCAGTTCTAAATGGGACATTTTTATCAATCTACCACCACCACCACTCCTACAGGCTCAGGGAACATCTTGGAGGAAGAAGCAGAAAAAAATGTAAGAGCCAGAAGATGGGTAGGAGTGCTGTGAGATGCTGTCTTCTGCACATGGCATGGCTATTGTTCTTATAAACTCACAGCAGCCATGGCTTCCTGCATAAGATTTACACAAGATCAAGCCAGTCAAAATTCTAGCATACACAGGGGAGGTCATCTCCAGGGCCCACCTCTTACTGAGGAGGCTCTGACAAGTGGTAACTGCTGGGGGAGGAAGGATCATTCTTTTTTGAGGGTGTTCCAACTGACAGGCTTCTGTGCTGCAATGGATGGCCCCACACTGGTGCACATATGGACAGCACTAATTATGCTTCGTGGATTGTCATTTTAAAAAATAGAAGACATAGTTAGGAGTGGGACATTTTGCAGGTACAATGGGGAGTTGAGGGGGGAAACAGGGGTAAGTGTGATCATATTTCGATGTATTAATTATGAAATTCTCAAGAATAAATTTTATTTTAAAAAATAGATGAGAAAGATGGAGAGCTGGATCAGTGGTTAACAGCACTGGCGGCTCTTGCAGAGGACCCGGGTTCTATTTCCAGCACCCACATGGTGGCTAAAAAACATCTGTAACTCCAGTTCCAAGGGATCCAACACCCTCTTCTGGCCTCCACAGACATTGCATGGTGTGATTGCACTCACACACACACAGGCAATATACTCATATACATAAAATAAAAATAATAAAATATTTTTAAAAATAAAAAGTAGATGAAATAATTTTTAAAATGAAAAATAAATAATTATAGACTTGATAGGGAAGCTACACCAATGAACTCTCCACAGTCTGATACTCTAACAAGATAATAACTAAAACCAGTTGACATGCCAAGGTGAATGGGGGAAATTTCATGGGATCCCATCTCAAGATGAAGAGCTACAGGTAGTCAATGGACGCTGGATGCTGAGGGAAAGAGAGTTTGTTTTCTCCAGGGACTAGCTCCCTGAGAGGTTATTTATTCCCAAAAGGGCATCCTTAAACATAAGTACACACAAGCACCACTAAATGAGCACAGTACAATATATATATTACATATATATATATATATATATATACACAAATGTATGCCTGTATATGTAATAATAATAATAAAAGAATAGGACAAGAAATTGAGACCGGGTGGGGGCCTGGGAGGAGGAGTTGGAGGGGGACTGGGAGGAAGGGAGACAATACAAATACAATGCTCATGTATGAAAGTCTCAAAAATAAAATAAAATATAAAGGAGAAGGTTAATCAAGTTTGTACAAGACCAGACTAAATACCTAAAGAGTGGGGTTGCTATAAAAACAACCTCTCTTGGGGAGGTGAACAAGAAGCCCCAGCCCTAGCTAAGGAACTATTGACAAATGATAGTTGCTAGAAGAGGGAGAGTTAATTTTCTTTAAGAGTGTGATGCCAAGTAGGTTGACCAGGCTCCATCGGGTGGACCCACCCAAGAGCATTTGGGGAGCACAAATTAGATTCAATAAGCCTTAAAATATACAGAATACATGAAGTGAGGAAGGATATGGAAGTGGAGGTGGGTCTAAGAGGAAATGGGGAGTCTGAGCATGATCAAAATATATTATATGAAATTGTCAGAAAATCAACAAAAATATTATTTTTAAAAGAAAATAAAT
>NW_008341028.1:544115-551188 GCF_000622305.1 Nannospalax galili | reverse complement strand
TAAATAAATAAATAAATAGCTTGTCTAAATGTACACAGGTAACAAATGGCAGGGCCGAGAATCAAACCCTGCATTATGCCAAGGGCTATACTTTTTGTACTAAATCACATAATGAAAATCAAAATTGCCTCATTATTTTCAAACTTCAAGGAATCACCACTGATTTATTATTCATTACCTGGAATTAGTTTTAATAAACCAAACATGTATTACACACTATTTATTAGAGGTGTTAGAAAATAAAAGACTATGCCATAATTCTAAAAGTACTATTTTGACTATTACTACCCTTTATAGGAGCTATATTTGAAAATTCTCAGTAACATTTAATGTATTTCGCAAAATGTCTTACATTGTTTGTAAGATACCCTAGAATATTTACCCTTGGGATTTTTTAAATCTTAAAATAGTTATGTGACCTGAAAAACTATAATTTTAATAAACAAATCAAATGTTATAACATCACTTCATTCAAGCAAATACAAGGAAAAATTTAATTTTCTCTACATTTCTTGGAGTGGATGAACATATTAAAGTAGTACTAACCTATTTGTAGTCATAAATGTCTCCCCAGCTCTTTGTTCTGGTTTTGGCTCTTTCTCCTAGGTCTTTCAAGTTGGTCCTAAACTTGGCTTAGCCATTGCATGAGAGGCAGAGCCAGGAAGAAAGTGAAGTTGAGACCTGTGCTCCATAGAGCAACTCTGCCTCCAAAAACTACAACAACAACAAAATTGTGGTTTTGTTTCAAACAAGTAGTTTTAATATCAACTAAACAAAGAAATGGGGATAATTTATAATTATTAGAGGCAGACACCAAGAAAATAAAGTAAGAATGAATGGTGCCCATGTTGTACAGCCCCTCACTTCCTCATCCTTGTCCAGACAACACCAAAGGGAATGCTGAGAATTCTGATAAAAATCTGTTAGGGAGATGGGAGAAGCACAATAAGAGGCAGCAATCAATGTTGGAAAATGCAACAACACAGGCCTACAGGAGAAAGTCATAGGCCCAGACCCATGACAAAAGTGTGGCAGAACTTGCAGGGAGTACTCATGGGAGTGGGTCTCCTAAAGCAAACTGAACCCTCAGTCCAGGAAGGCCTTCACTCAGCATCATAAAGCTTGGTTACTACTAAGATTTCTCTTCACCTCACACCATTTCTAATATCACCTAAGACAACTGCAAGTTATGGAAATTATTGTTGCAGTATAGATTTACATATTATGAAACTTTAGATAGGATTAAGGTTAGGGTAAGTAGAAGTACTTAGCAGTACTTACTAAGGGCTGAATGATGGCGGGTAAAGGACTTGCATTGCCTCATAAGCCTGATGGCCTGACTTTGATCCCTGAAACACACACAAGGATGGAAGGAGAAAACCAGAGCCCACAAAGTTGTCTTCTGACCTCTACAAGCACACAGTGGCACGCACACACCCACCATAAAAGTATTTTAAAATAGTACTTACTCTTAATGGGGAAGCCATGGTGGAAGGGTTAGACATGGAGAGAGAACAGAGATAAATAATGCCTCGCTGATGTAAAAACCAGAGAAAATCTTATTAGTCCAACAACCTAATGACAAATTACACATACAATATCTCTAAATAAGTCCATGTGTATAGCTAAAGGCTACACAACAAGAAACAGTGTCAGACTGTAAGTAGTTGGCCAGGGTGGCTCAGATACTCCCAAAATTACACAGGCTATTGCCACAGCCCTTGATTGCCTCCCAGAACTTGAAGGTAAGACCCTATTGCTGAAGACAGAACATACTTCAGACACAGAATTTAGAGCAATGAGCTGTAACTGACCTAGAAGCCACTTCCCCTGAAGGCATGCTATCATAGCTTTGGAGAGCACTATGCAAGGTGCTAAGGGAGAACATCAATCGATGGTCCAACCCCAGCTTCAAGACCAAATAACCACATCGGTGACCTGTACAGCATACAACGTTGGTTCAAGAATGGCACTTTTATCTTGAGTGCAATCAACAGCTACCTAATTGAACTAAAAGTCCACTCAATGGGAGGAAACTTGTGTATAGTACTGTAAACATAGCCAAATACACATGGCTGGAGAGGTCATAGAACTTACAGAAAATCCCAAGGCTGCCACATCCCTAGACAAATGTAATTTTTTACTATGTGAAAAATATGGATCTTTATATTTATAGACAAGTATCCCAGTCACCATTCATCAAAGAAGCTCCTTTTGCAACAGTTGGAGATTATTGCAGAGTTCCATAATTGGTCATACACAGAGACTGTGAATTGCCCAAGCCTAAGTGACACATCTACAATGCAACCCCTATGCCTAAGGCTTATGGAACATAGAACAAGGGGTGAAGAGAACATTAATTCATCTCTCAACTGTCATCAATGAAGGTCCCTCATGCAACAGAAGACCAGGAACACAAAAGGTCACAAATGTCCAAAATGTACAGAATAAGAGTCCACAGAGTGTAAGTACTTGGACATGGTTCCTATATTAAAAATCCACCCACCCAGGGCTCCTATATTAAAATCCACCCACCCAGGGCTCAGGGACCATTGGGGAAGAGGGGGTGGAAAGACTTTAAGAGCCAGGGAGGAGGTTCATGACCATATGGAAATAGGGTCCTACAGGCTTCTGGGACCCTACTCATATGAACCTACAACAATGGTGTCAGCATGCATGAGACCCACGCAAACTCAAGCAGACAAAAACCTAGCACAGAACTATGGAAGTGGGCAGCAAACCCCAACCTTAGTCAAAGAATTATAGTGCTGGGTGAGGAAGAGCTGATCTCCTTAAAGGGAGGGACTCTACATAGGCTGACTAGACCTCAGTAGATGAACTTGAACTGAGGGATGCCTGGGGACATGAACTTGACTTGATAGGCCTTAGCACAAATGAGAGAATTATGAATTCCAGTGGGGGGAGGGGCTATGGGAGGAGACCAATGGGGAAGGGGGTATAAAGATGATTAAGATGTTCCATACAAAATAAACAAAAATTCAATTAAGAGAATATGTGTGTGTTTGTGTGTGTGTGTGTGCATGCACACATGTGTGCACATGCACACAGATACATATCAGATCGAATGAGGTAGAATAGGAAAGAGATGAAATGAAAATGATTCCTTCATTTCTGGCTTATGACAGAATGGTGCTAAGGAAGAACTATGGAGGACCAGGTTTATTTTAATAACATGTCACCATAGACCAAGCACTAAGAATTCAGAGGAAAGATAAGGATGTAGATGAGACTTATATAATGGGATAATCATAAGATGAATAATCACAGAAAGAAAAGATGCTCAAGCAAATGGGGGACAAGAAGGCTGGAAACTATATTCGGCAGTAACTATACACATTCTTTAATAAAACCTGAACTGTAAAGACAGTCAGAAGGCTAAGGCAGGAGGGTCACTTGAGCTCAGGAGCTCAAGGCCAGCTGAGGCAAGACACGGAACATTTTTAGTGTGTTAGAGTTCTAATATTCAGAGAATTACTTCCAAAAATGAGGAGCATGTGTTTGAGCCACTCCCCATAGTATTGGGTTTGAAATGAAGAACTTTGTATACACTAGGCAAGCACACTAACCCTAACCCTAAGCTACATCCTCAGCCCTACCGACTCATTTTAAAGACACTTTCTATTTTTATATAAACACAAATATTGATATAAATACAGCAGCTTTTATATACCACTGTTATTTTCTCCTAATACTAGTGTCTGTCAAAATATTGGTACAATACTAAATTATAGACATGTTGGATTTCAAAAAAAAAAAAAAAAGAGTACTTACTAAGAAAAAGAAATAAGTATAAGTACCAAGTATTCCTTTAAAAAGTACATCATATACACAGTGAGAGAGAGAATAATAATAGATAACATTTTAAGAAAAGAGTACTTACTTTTCTGATCTGGTAGTGTGCATATTACCTTACAGAATGATGAAAGCTAGGCAGTAGAAATGAAACTGTGCGGTCAGTATCAACTTGATTTCTCCTTGTTTGTTCTACATCTCATGAATGTAGTCTCTTCAGTGATAGGGTCTTATCCTTAAGTTCTGGCAGGTAACCAAGAGCAATGACAATAGCCAGGATTGTTTAAGGGTCTATGAGACCCTCCCTCCCCAGTCAACAACTCCAAAAGAAGGAACCCATTCCTGAAATTGGGTTTTCATCTGCTGGCCTGTGGTGTCTGGTAGGGACTTTGAACCCCTGTTTTTATTTTCTATATGTATATATTTTAAGAAGCAAAGTAGTAGGATTTTACAACAATTTTTATAACAATTACTTTTGTAAAAAATGAATCATTTCACTAAATTTGAACAGTACCTTCTATTTCACTTCACCTAGTTAATTCTCTGTTAAATTCAATTAACTCTAATACTTTTGCATTAAATTAGCAAGAATATTATGATCTCATCCTCATAAAATTACTTTTGTTCACCATGGCCTCTAAACATGCCCACATATAAGCATAAACAGATGTCTTTTTTGAAGCACATCAAGTTTTTAATACTAAGAACTTCTGAATAATGAAATTAAGATTATTTGAGACTTTCTTTCTATTAATTTCTACATTGCCTAGTTTTTTATAATGAATATTTATTGTTTATAAGTATTTAAAAGAAGTATAAATAAAATTGAGAAATTAAATTATCCCACGATTCTCTCTGCCTCATCAGTGGCTACCTATGTTCAAGCAGTATCATCTTAAAGAGTAAGATGACTTGAGTCCAAAGGGAGAGCACACTACAGTTGTTTTCCTAAATGGACATGCTTTCAAACTACTTTCTGAATATTGTGTTTATAGCTACAGACCCATGTCACTCTCAGTCTGGGGCATAGAAGCTTTTTTTTCCAGAGGGCAATAGTTAATGCAGAGATCATACATGATCAAACTACTAAAAATAAGTGATTATTGAGTGCCCTAAATGGAACATCTATATCACCATCACTCCCAAGGCCCAGAGAACACTGTGGAGGAGGATGTAGATAAAAATGTAAGAGCCCAAGAATGGGGCAGAGTACCAAGAGATGCTGCCATCCAGACATGACATCACTGTTACCATCATGAACACTCAGCAGCAATGGGGATCAAGCCCTTCAACATTCCATCATGGGTAAAGAAGGTGCACAAAAGGCTATTGACTGTCAAGGTTGCTGTTGGAGACGATATCATTTTCTTCAATGGTGTTGCCACTAGGAGTCCAGTTGGGAAGAAGGAATTCAGAAGGAAAGGAAAATAAGTAGCAGAAAGTAATGGGGATTGGATATAATCATAATGCATTATATATATTATGAAACTGTCAAAGGAGAAAACTAAAAGGAAACTATTGGTGTGAAGGGGAAGAAATATCTTAAGAGAAGGGGAAAGAGGTACTAATGGGGATGGAAGTTTAAGTTAGAAGGGCAGGGTAGAGGGTAGAGGAGAGGAGAGAGGATAGGGATAACTAAAAACTAAGTATATCTGAAAAAATATGGAAACCTAGTAAGTTTCATATATACATTCATGTAAAAGAGTTCAACTGAAGTTACCCTATACAGGGGATTATGCTCACTCCAGGAGTCATAGGTTTCCAAATAAAAAGTCCAGTGCCAGATGTGGGACACCTCCCCTTGAGGCATTGGTCAGAGGCTTCCTGGAAATACCCAAAACAATAACAGGCTATTGTCAGTGCTCCTGATTGCCCACCATAACTTGGTGATAAGACTCTATTGCTGAAGATACCACACACATTGGTCACAATCCATGGAGAAATCAAGTCAGAAATCTTCCTCACTGATGGATAACTTTCATAGTACCGGAGGATGCTATGCAAGTTTCTGGTGGATAAAGTCATAAACAGTCTGATGAGCCCTGTGAACTGCAATAATGACAGGAGGTAAGATATTACCATGGTTGCAATAGTAGCATTAACATAATGGGAATAACCAATCCCTTTCTGATTGGCTCTAAGCCTGTTCTATAGGAGGAAACACATGCCTAATACTATAAATCTGGCCAACAACCCAGGGTTGGAGAGTTCACAGGCCTCAGGGATGGACCTAGTACTATTATTTTGTTAATAGTCATAGTATCAAACTTCCCTCTAAATTTGTACCTCTCTACCAATAGATTAATGCAACTCTTGGATCCTACAGAGAAGCTTCTTTGTGCAGTGGATGATGGTTAAAGCAAAAACTCACAACCTCTCAAAGTACAGAGAATAAGTGATTATGGAGTGTTTTGTCACAAATGGGACTTCTATATCATGCTCCCCCAAAGACTCAGGGATCATATGAAAGAGGAAGCAGAAAGATTGCAAGAGCCAGACATCAGGGAGGACCAGAACTAAACATCTTCTGGACATGACAGGACTGTTACACCACAAACTCATAACAGCTGTGGTTACCTGCACAAGATCAAGCCAGTCAACATTCCAGCATGAAATTGGAAGAACTTCAAGAGTCCCCACCCCTAACTAAGGATCTATGAATAGTTGATGGCTTTTAAGGGAGGGAGAGTCTGTTCTCTACAAGGATGTGGCCCCTGCTAGGTTGATTTCACACCAGTGGATGGTTCCACACCCAGAAGTATATGGAAAGCACAAATTGGAGTTGATCAGATATTTTTAAAAAGAGTGAGAGGATCTCCACATCTGAAAGCCTAAGCCTGGGTTACACTTCTTGTAAGCCTGGTGAGTTAGCTAGAACTAACCAAAAGAAAGAACAGACCCAAATCCACAAAATCAAAGATGAACATGAAAACACTACAACAGACACCAAAGTAATTCAGAGCATTATAAAGGATGACTTTAAAAACCTATATTCTATTACACTAGAAAATCTAAAAGAAATATGCAAACAAATGCATGTGTGGGTATACTGCAATATTTCAAAAAGAAAAAAGGTAATTTTTAAAGGTATACTTACAACTTCATATATGTAACAGACTTTGTGTAACTTCTTTGAATCCTATCTCAAGATATAACACATTTTTAATACAAAATAAGTCCTTCTCTGGGTAGTGTCCACATGTGCTCCAAAAGAGACCTTATAGGGTACACAGAATTTTAAATCAAGTAGATTCTTTTAT
>NW_008341028.1:541483-544051 GCF_000622305.1 Nannospalax galili | reverse complement strand
AAGAATAATTAATAAAATATTTATTTTTAAATGTTGTCCTCTAGAAAAAACAAGAAATCTCTATTTTACAATTCTATGTACTATCCATTATACTCTGTCATTTGATCTTTATGCAGCTTTCCATTTTTATAATCTTTTCATGAGTGTATTTCTGAGCTAGTCAACAAAGTTGCAACTTATTTTGAAGCTTACTATAATATTGTACACATGTAGTCAACACATTCATTGATTGATCAGGATCATTCTTCTTGAAGTTTAAGTACACCATAATGTGTAGTTAAACTCTTACTAGGAGCATATATAAGGATACACGTCATTACCTTCCATAATATTTCATACTTATTCATTTCAATCTCTATATTCCTTATACATTAAAAATCAGATAGGAAGGGGCTGGAGAGATGGTTCAGTGGTTAAGAGCATCAGCTGCTCTTCCAGAGGACCCAGGTTTGATTCCCAGCACTCACATGATGGCTAACAACTTCAGTTCCAGGGGATCCAATGCCTTCCTCTGACCTCCATGGGCATTGCACAACACAGGTGCACTTACACACATGGAGGTAATATACTCATACACATAAAATAAAAGTAATAAATAAAATCAGACAGGCAAGCAGATAGATAGATGATAGATATTTTCAGTAGTAATTGGTTATACTGACATGAATGTGATAAAAATGAATATGATTCTATTCAAAACACAAGATTATAATTTAAGCACAGATATAGGCTTTAATAAGTTACTAACTTCTGTTTGAGTCTATGAAAGAATATCTGGTACCTCTTTTTTTTCTTTTAAATATGCTACTTCTAATGGAAAAAGTTTTGAGACATAATAATACCTGACATATCTGCTTCCAAGTGCAGCCCATAAGCCACCTCTATCAGAAACCCATCATTAAGAAGGCATATTTTGGGATATACCCACAAAACAGTATCTCTAAGAGTAGAGATCATAAACATGTAGGTATACTAAGAAATGATTATTCTTATTTCCACTGCTTTACATTACATGCAACTTCATGTTTTTATGACTACTCAAAGGCACATTATTTGTTCCTCTTGTTGAGGAAGTATGTAAGGCTTACTTTCAGATGCATTTTACTGTAAAATAGGAAGCTACATGATATATACAAGATCATTTTGCACAGGATGGCTAGAAAAATGGTTCAGAAATTAAGAGCACTTGCTGCTCTTGGAGAGGACCTGGATTTGGTTCCCAGCACTCATGGTGGCTCACAACTTATAACTCAATAAATGTTGTTACTATTTACTTAGCCAGAATAAAAATCACACAAGTATACAAGAAAGGCTATTGGCTGAAAAATTACAAGGCTGGTGTCACGCCACCTTCAGTGGAGCCCGCGTGAGGAACTCTCCGTGGGTCGAGGCTGAGAAAACTTCAAAGGAAGAATGCTTCCTGGAGAATGGCTGTGTTAAAAAAGCATGCTGTGTCCTTGGCTGTTCTGCTTTAGTTCTTGTTTTCATTGCTGTCTTTATTCCTGTTCTTTCCTCATAGAGGAACTGCTTTGTACCTACTCAGGTCATTAGGCCCACCTAAAGAGAGACTAGATACAGATGATTTCCTGGGAACTCAGTTGCCCGATATTAGACTTCCTCCAAGTGTTCCTCTCTTGTCTCAAACAATAAGGAAAGTAGCTAAGAATAGTCAACCTTGGAAAATTCTAGATAAGTTACAGCAAGAAGAATTATTTGTAAATAATCCCCCTGCTTCAGTCCCTAGAGTTGACTCAAGGAAATTAAAGGGATACTGAAAGAAGATTGCTGCCTTTAGTCAAGACAGACTTAGGAATTGCCTATGAGTTAAGGACAGGTAGGCTATGGCATCCCCTCAAGGGAAAGGAGAGCATATTTAGAATCCCCGAGCCCATTGATGAACCACTTCCTCATACAAGAGTTCATGAAGAAAATAATAGATGGGTAAATATTCAAGGAAGGAAGGTTTCATGGTATTCACTACAGTTTATGGATAGGTTAGCTAGATCTAGACCACCTTGGTGTCTTTACTACAAGTCAACAGCAAAGTATATTTAAACAATTACAGGCAGTATAAGAAACATGAAAAGAAAGAATAGGAAAATAAGGATTAGAGAAACAAGCCTTTGAAGTTATATGGAGTTATTATAACTTCACTGACTTAGTCATTGGCCTCGGCCACCGAAACTTCAAAAGTGAGAAAAGGGAACCATGAAATTACCAACCATGAAATTTATAAGTAGCTGATGTTGCCAAACCACTAAGGGAAAAGGACAAATAGTCTAAGCACCTGATTAATTAGATAAGAACACTGTACACTGTACTGTATTGTTTTGATTTTGAATTGTATTTCTAAGAAAATGATTAACCATGAAATCAACCTGATGCTTGAACAATCTTGTTCTGTAACTTGTATAAAATCTGATGCTCCACTTGAGAAAATTACATTCAGATCATCAACCATCTCTTGTGTTGTGTCTGTTTGTCACTCGCCGAATCCTTGCCCACTCTCCAATTCCCTGTTCCCGTCGGACTGAGTGCTCCGGTCTGGGCTGGTCCGTCGCACTAAGT
>NW_008341028.1:520156-540297 GCF_000622305.1 Nannospalax galili | reverse complement strand
GGGATTCGGCTGGACAACGCTCCAGCAGCGGAGACTTTCAGCACCGGAGCGGCGGACAGAGACGCGAGACCTGAAGCCGCAGAGAAGCCCGCTGTGCCATTCCGGGAGTGCGCCCAGTGGGCGCGCACACCTATAAGTTGCTTTGGTGTTTTATCACAGCAACAGAAAAGTAACTAACAGAAGTTGGTACTGAGAGTGGGCTGTTGCTGTGAAGAATCTGACCATGGTGTTCTGGGAAAGATGTAGAAGACTTTGGAACTTTGGACTAGAAAAGTGGTTGAATAGTCTAAGCAGAGCTTAATGAGCCATTCTAGTAGAGGTTTGAGGGACAGTAGTGCTGAGAGTAATACGGGTTGTAGATGCCCAGCTCAAGAGGCTTCAAAGGGAGAGGAAAGCAAGGACTTGAACTGGGCTAGAGGCCATTCCTGTGATATTTAAGGAACTGCCTTCTGCCATTATCCTAAGAACTTGCCTCAGGTTGAATTAAAAAGTAATGAACTCTGTGGCAGAGGAAATTTCAAGACAGCCTAATGTTGAATCTGTGATACTGTTATTAGTGACTCTTATGCAGATTTATGGTGAAAAGGAACAAGTGGGGCAGAAAGAAATACAAAATGTACAGTTTGAAGAAGAAAAAAGTACTAGAAAATTTAATGTTGCAGTAAATGCCTGCGCTAAAGATGTTTTAATTACTAAGGAGATTAGTACCATTGAGTAGAGGCCTCCTGCTGGTCACTACAACATGGGAAAAGTACCCTCAGAGCAAGACCCCACTCATCTAAGCTTCCAACTTGTGGAAGGAGAAAGTCTAACAACAATAGCTGCTGCAAATATGATTCCAAGGACTAAGGGCCCATCCGAAGCAGGCAGCCAAACTTGGCAGTGTTGTTCATGTGGTACTGGCATTGGAAACATGAACGATGCAAGAGTAAAGGGGTTGTGGTTTACCCCTCCATGATTTCAAAGAGCTTCTGAGGCCAGGCAATGTGTGGCAGGGCATCTGCATGGAGGCCCTAAGAGCTCATTTAATGAAGCTGTAAATTTGAAGCCTGGGTTGTAATGAAGATGTCAAGATGTTGGAGATGACAAAGCTGTGAGACATTACCAAGAAGAGCAACATACAGGAAGTGGAACCGGGCCAAAAGAAAGATGTATGTTGCAGGCAACAAACCTGGAGGAGTGGGCAGAGCCATCTAAGCCCTTTGGAACTAAAGTCTCAGACATCAGACATGGAGCAACAGGATTTGGTGTTTTACCAACTGGGTTCCAGTCTTATTTCAGTCTAGTATTTCCTCACTGTGCCTCCATTCCTCTTTCATAATGGTAATGTGTATTCTGTGCTACAGTATGTTATAAGTACATAATTTGTCTTTTCTTTTATGTGTATGAGTATATTGCCTACATGTATGTGAGTGCACCCGTGTTGTGCAAAGCTGCAGAGGTCAGACAAGGGCTTTGGATTCCCCTGGAATTGGAGTTAAGGATGGTTCATAGCCTCCATGTGGGCGCTGGGAATCAAGCCCGGGTCCTCTGCAAGAGCAGTCAGTGCTCTTAATTGCTGAGCCATCTCTTCAGCCCCTAATAATTTGTCTTTTTTATTTGACAGGGAGTTACAGTTAATATTTTCTTGGAGTCTTTGGACTGATTTTGATTTTTTTGTTGTTGTTGTTTTGGTTTTTGTTTGTTTGTTTTGTATTGAGACTGTTAAAGACTATGGGAACTTTTTAAAAAATTGTACCAAACATATTTTGTGTTATGATGCAGCCATGAGCCTGTGGGAACCAGGGAGTAGAATGTAGTGGTTTGAATGATAAATGTCCCCCATAGGCTCATATGTCTGAACACTTGATCTCCAGTTGGCAACACTGCTTGCAGCAGTTTAGGAAGTATATATGTCGCTATGGGTAGGTTTTGAGAGATCATAGCCTGGTCACACTTATAATTTCCCTCTCTCTCTCTGCTTTCTGCATGTGCTTGAGATGTGAGCTCTTGGCTTTCTGCTCTGGCCTCCTGCCACCATGCTGCTTCCACTGCCATTGTGGATGCTCCCAAATAAACTTTTCTGTAAGTTGTCTTGGTCATGGTGTTTTATCACAGCAATAGAAAAGTAACTAACACAAGAGGCTTTAAGGAAGAAGGTGAGGAGGATAATAGAATACATGAGGTATGAAAGTGGAAAGAGAGATACAGGAGTACTGTGGGTGGAAAGGTACAGTGAAGGAGTGAATATGAGGGAGAACAGGTAGAAGAATCAATAAAAGTATGTACGAAAATGCCATAATGAAGCCTGCTACTTTGTATGCTAATTAGAAAATAAATTTTTTAAGTTGCAAGGTTAAGCACAAAATATATGTTTATCCCTGTCAGAATATAGTACAGTCACACAAAAGGAACCACATTAGTACTTTACCTCAGTCATTTTTTATTTATTTTAGCATCTGAATAAGAAATTTACAGATCCCAGATGTTTTCACATTATTCCCAATTGACTTCAGTGCCCTTAAATAAAAGCACTCACAATAATGACATTTTGGACATATGAGAGCCCATGGGATAGAAAGAACAAAGAGAGATATGTACACACACCATTCTCTCAATAAACAGAAAGAAAACTGTTCCCTTGGATATTTAAAGAAGGATTATGTACATTTTTTTCTGTGACTGAGAATGAAATATCAGAAGACAGAAGTACAAAAGACCTTATATCTTGAGACATTAAAACCCCATATCTGCTTTTAATTACATATAAGACTACAAAAGAGAAGAGTTGAGGTCACTCTGCCTCAGTTTCTCTGAGTACTGCAGCAATCTGTCTAGAAGAATTAACTAAGGAAATTCAGAGAAAGAATACCTACTGAAAACAACATTTTAAGCTTACGAGTCCCATTTGTTTTGAAATGGGTGCCTTTTAAGATTTTATTTGGTAGGCTTTCATCCACTGTTTTTGTTTTATTTTAATAGTGTTCATATTCTTTTCACCAAAAGTCTTTGCTTTGATCTAACCAACCACATTTTGGATATATATTTCCCTTTAGAAACTCCCAACACACCATCAATGGTAAGGGATTATTGAATCAAATAATTCTTCTATTGTTAGATTCTAATGCATATGACAAATCAGAAACAACTATACATTTAAGCAATAAATTTTCAAATACATATCTACTTACAGTATTCTAGAAGAAAAAAGAAACTTATATATACATACTAAATGCAAGCACTCTTAACAGATATGGGTATCTATGGTCTAGTCAGCTATTCTAATTCATGGAAGAAATAATTCTAAGTCACAAAAAGGTGATTATTTTTTACTACTATAATAAACATGAAAAAGTGTGTTCACCAAATAATCCATCACTTGCTGAAAAAGATTACTCTTTTCCATGGGATCATATTGAAGTTTAGGCTTCAGTTCACTTGTAATAACCACACTTCTGTTTTATTTTAATAAGCCATTCACTTTCCCTGGCTTCTTTCTAAATTTAATTCAAGTTTAATTTAATGAAGAAGAAAATGTCTCTGGAGTATATAAGGGTAAACTTAAGAATATTCTGAAAAGAATACCTACCTCAGGCCCTGTGATATGCATCAGACCAGAAATAGCAGAGGCAACAGCATCATAACCAGCACGCTGAGACATGGATCCTGTCTGGCCATACCCTGCAAGAAAAACAGACAGTCAGAGCCACAGGATGTGATAGTGTGCCAAAATCATGTACCTCTAGAGATACTGCCATATTGTTCCTGTTAAAATTGTGTAGCCCCTTGAAGGAAATAGTAATGAAAAGAAAGGGGGTAAGTAACACTAATGGTGTTTAGAAACCTATAATTTTATAAGCTTAGTTTAAAATACACATATAGTATATATTTAATGCAGTTACCTGACACAATGGGATAATGCTCCCTGGCCCCCAGAAACCATAGACTAACAACAAAAAAACATGTTGGGCAAGGGATACATCCCTTTGAGTTGTTGGTCCATGGGTTCTCAGAGACCCCCCCCAAAAAATATAGGATATTACCATTGCTCTTGGTTGCCTGACAGAATATGAAAGTAAGACCCTATTGCTGAAGACACTACTTACTTGAAGAAATCAAACTACCTCCTCCCTGAGGGCTAGCTCTCATAGTATTAGATGTGACACAAGCTGTCAAGGGGGGAAAGTTATCAACAGTCTTATCCAGCTGTAAAGCCTGAGAGCCACAATCATAACAAGACAGGCAAGATATCACCAATGGTTCAATAGTAGCACTTGTATCATGGGGATTAACCAACAGTTGTCTAAGTAAACCTAAAGCCTGCTCAATTGGAGGGAACTCATGCCTGGTACTATAAACCTAGCCAAGAACCTGAGACTGGAGAGGTCATAGGCCCTGGAGGAGAACCTCCTACTACCATATTATTAATGTAATATAGTTTCAGCTGCCTTTTCAGTACTCATATGCATAGATAAGTGCCGCTCTCACATGTTGTCAAATAAGTTTCTTTCTGCAGTAGAGACTATTAGAGAGATCAACAGCCAGTCAATTTGCAGAGAATAAGTGACTAAGGGGTGTCCAGCCCAAAATGTGATATCTATAACACAATGCATACACATAAAGCTCAGGAAACACTGCCAATGAGGGGGAGGGGGGAAGATTATAAGAGCCTGAGGACTAGGACAACTGCTGCACTAAAGTGTCTTCTGGATAGGACAGGGATGATGCTCACATGAACGTTCAGCAATATGGTTGTCTGCACAAGATATGCAAAGAAAACATCAGTTAACATTCCAATATGGATGGAGAAAAATTTCACAAGGCTCCATCTCTAGAGGAAGAGTTACAGGCAATCAGTGGCTAAGTAGGGTAAAAGCAGGTCTTCCTTTCTTTCTTTTTTTTCTGGGACAAGACTTCAATTCTAAGTGGTCAGCCCTAAACACAAGGACAAGACTAACTGGACTCAGTAGGGTTTATAAAGAGAGAGTTCATGAAGGTGTTTGGGGGACACAGGAGAAGTTGGAGGGGGGATGGGGTAGCAACAATGACAATACAATGTATTCAAAAACTATAATAAAATGAAAATTCCTTTTTAAAAAATGTGTGAAGTTGGAATTGGCTCAGTGTTAGGAAAATCAGTATGTACTTCTATCCAGGTGCCCAAATCCCTCAAATGAGACAAACTGAGGCCCCTCACCATGAGCACAACTCTAGAATCCTCTAAATAAAAGCTTGTAGGGAAATATACTCAGAAAAGCAAACAGCATACTAAATAAAAATGCATCTTAATAGTTGCCTTCTGACATAAATTCTTTCTGTTCAGCTTACAAATGGGAAGCACAAATATCCTAATTAAATTGCAACTTCCAAGTATTTCTATTAAAGAGATACATAAATAGTTTCATTAGAGACAGTAGGCACAATGAAAAAGAGAATGAACTTAAGGATTAGGATTAAATTATGGTTCTGCCACTATTAAATCTTAAACAATTCACTTAATTTCCATGAACCTCAATGTATTATCTGTCAAATAGCAATATTGACATTTATCTTGTAGATTTACTGTCAGAATTCAACTTGACAACACAGCAAAAACAAATGGAATTTTACATTAATATTTAAACATATAAATCAATAAATATGCATTATTCGATATATCAATAATATATTAGCTTATATTCTTCTATACAATATTTAAAATCATAAGGAAAACTGTCTAGAAGTAAAAAATAATAATAGATATCTTAAGTAATGAAATAACGCAAAACATCCATAAAATTCAAAATTTTTGTAGTTGGAATCCAGCATTCCTTCATTAAACAGAAGAGTGTAACAATGATTACATATGATATATATCATACATACTTCTGTGGGAGCCAAAAGTTATTCTGCCTTTTCACCTTATATTTACCTTAGCATAATATCAGTAATAGCAACAATTTGACCATAAATAAAGCAGTTTGCTAAGATTTCTCTTTGGTAATGTGCAAAATTGAATAATCTGTTGAAAATTCAATGATCTGAAAATAAATATGCATTGGAATCCAAATAAGTCTTTTTATTTTATTTTTATCTTTACAGTTTCAAATCAACTGTTTACAACCCAAACTGTCAGTTCTTTCTGTAGAAACTGAGAGGATAGGGAAAATTAAGGAGGTTGTAGAAACAAGAGAAGGGATCTCTCCCCCTCTCCTCTGTTCCCTGTTTCTCCCTCTCCCTCCCCATCTCCCTCCCCCTCCTCCCCTCAGCCCCCCCTCTTCCCACCCCTTCTTTCTTTCCTTTTCCTTCCACTTACTTTCATTGTAAAGAGCAAGCTCGCCATCTTGTGGCTTTTATGAATATTGCCTGTCAAGCAAAACTGCATTTTCAGAACTGTTAAGGGAAAAAAATACAATACACAGTATGGGGGCGGTGGGAAGAAGTTGAAAGGGAAAGACTCATTCACCATTGCCCTGGATACCACATGATCTGCCCACTTGTTTTCACTTACTTTTCTTCTTAAACACGTCTAACTTCTTCCTCCTCTCCTTAGCCACTCAGATCTCAGAAAGCAGCTTTACCATCGGCATTCATGCTTTCTGTGACTCCACAGCACCTCACGGTGTTCAATACCCTGTCTACCACTAGTTACCCTTTGGAGAATCACAAACCCTTTGTCAAACTGTGAGGAGTTGTGCACAAACTCCAAAAGAAAGTAACAAAATGCATGCCGTTGGTAGAAACCATTCCTGCACCCTTGGGTTGAGTCAGATTCAGCATTTTTAGTAGCAATCACTGCTTACATTCATCTTCTCCAAGCCCAAAGCACCTCAACTTTCAGGATAGCTCTCCTGATAGAGATCAACTTAAGGACAGCTTTGAGGCTTCTAAGAAACCAAGAGGTTCAGGATGGGGTTTTAGCCTGACAATTATAAAAGAGGACAAAATTAAGGATCTCTCGGGTCTATGCTATTTCACTGGCCTCCTGGTTCTACTCTCTGCCTTACTCTTGCCTTTTGAGATTACAGGATTCTGTATAAAATGTAAATCATGCATTGCTGCAGGGAGGAGTGGTGCATGCCAGTCACTGAAGCATTTTGGAGGCTGAGGCAGCAGGATAAAGAGATCAAGGTCAGCCTGGACTATGAGTCCAAATTCAATCTGGCCAATACATTAAGACACTAACTCAAAAAGCAACTTTCTTTTACAAAAAGAAAAAAAATCTGCTTTCCTGAGGGCTTTCCAGATCACCTAGAGTAGGTCCAGACTCAGAAAGTCCCACCTGGGTGGGTCACTAATTGCTGTCTGGCCTCAGGTCCTCATTTTTCCCACTGCCCTATACAAAAGCCCCTGCATTTCTCAATGTCCCCCACCTTTGTAGTACCTAGAATGTTCTTCCCTACAATCTTCATTGGCTAGATGCTGCTGCTGTGGTGTCAGTACATCCTCCCCAGAGTAGCCTTCCCACCTGCCCAATCTGAAATAGAACCCATGGAAAGCAATTCCATGGCTGATCTCTGTGATAACTCAGAGCATAGAGGAACCTCCAGCATCAGTAAGTGTGTACACGACACATGAATGAGTGTGAAAAAGATATACTTTGGGAAACAAGAGTAGGTCTTACTATGACTGGTTGTATGACAAATAAAAGTCTGTACTTTCTCCAGTAAAACCTGAAATAAGCTGTTGGAGATAATTGCCAGACTGGGAAGGTCAAGACAATTAAATTTCTACAGTTCCAGTTTATGGGCATTCCCCTACAGTCCCTATCTGCCCTGCTCTCTTCTCACTCAGTGTTCTCTCCAATGAATTCATTCACTCCCCAGCTCCAAAACACATTGTTAACCTCTATGTCTAAAAAAATAATGACAGTATTTATGGAGTTGTATACTAAGCACTATTATATTTTTGTTAATTAGATTATTTATTTCACACAATCCTCAGAGTTAGGTATGGTTGTTTACATTTTATAACTGCAAAACAGAAAGTTTAAGTTACTTGCTCAAAGTCACATGCACAGGAAATATTACAGCAGAGCTGAGGTTTGAACTCAAACCTGTGTCCTTAAATATAAAGATGTTTACATGTATTTGTGCTTATACTGACATGTCCATCCAAAAGTATGAAATGCTACCAACTGTTGATGTCCTAAATAGAAATTACATCCCATGTCAGTCAAACTCACATACCACCAACCAAAATTGTTCCTTCTCCTAGACTCACTAGATCACTTAGTGGGAAAAAAAAAAAAAACCTTCGATATTTGCATAATCAAGAAACTTGAGTCACCTTACACACTTATCTTTCTCTTCTTGCTCATATCCAAAACCTTCGATATTTGCATAATCAAGAAACTTGAGTCACCTTACACACTTATCTTTCTCTTCTTGCTCATATCCAATTGATCAGTAATTCCTGACAAATCATTTAACCTGCCAAATATCTCCCAAATCCATACAAGCTCTTAAGTCCTTTAATTGCTTACTTACTACCCCACCTCAGTTTACTCTTCATATGCTACAAAGAACTTCTAAAATCTGAATAAGTCATTTCCATATTAAAATTCTTACCAAATTATCTGTAGGCTTAAAATAATATTCCTTAGCATGGCACAGTGAGTTTTTATGATATAGCTTATACCTACTCTATATATCTTACCTCCAAAACAATTCATAGTCTATACAGTTTTTCTGCAATCAGGCAAGGTTCTTTAGTTCCTCCGAGCCTTTCCAATTGTCATTTTACTTGTGACTACCCCCTCCACTGTCTGGTATCTGATTCCCTCCAAGATACAGACTAGGTCAATGACAGGCTCTTAGGGACATGAAAGAAAGAGGTCTATGCTGGTAGTGATTTCAAAACAAAATAGAAAATGCCAATACAATGGCTATTAGCTAGATAGCTAATACTAATACTCCAGAAACTGCAGAAATTCCAACTTAGACCATTTAACTGAAAGAGCAGAAGTCAATAAGATATTTTTGATGAATAATGAAACACTTCAAAATGCATATAAATGTCTGCACTTCACTTCTTTTTTTTCTGTTCATTTTTAGTGTGAAGAATTAAAATGATAAGATTAGGCCCTGAGAAATCTGGTGTGGTGGTGCACACCTTTAATCCCAGCACTCAGGAGGAAGAGGCAGGAGGATCTCTGTGAGTTCAAGGCCAGCCTCATCTACATAGCAAGTTCCAGACAGGCTGGTGCTACAAGGAGACCCTCTCAAATAAATAAATAAATAAATAAATAAATAAATAAATAAATAAATAAAAATTAAATAAATAAATAAAATAAGGCCTGCAAGATAGCTCAGCAGGTGATAGCACTTACCCTGTAAGCCTGATGACTTCAGTTCATTCAGTTCAATTCCTGCCAGCCAACATTTAAAAGGTGGATGTGGGCTGAAGAGATTGTTCAGCAGTTAAGAGCACTGACAGCTCTTGCAGAGGACCCAGTTTCAATTCCCACATTCCCAGCACCCACATGGTAGCTAACAATTTGTAACTCCAGTTCTGGGGGATCTGACACCCTCTTCTGACCTCCTCGGGCACTGCATGACATGGGTGCATCTACCCACATGCTGGTAATACACTCACAAATAAATAAAAATAAGTAAATATTTTAAAAGCTGGATGTAATGGTATGCCATTCCTAGCATTCCTATGGCTAGATGGGAGGCATAGACAGAAGAACCCTCTGGAAGCTTGTGGGCTAGCTGGACTGGAATACATAGCACACCAGAAACAAGAAAGACTCTGCCTGAACAAGGCAAAGGGTGAGAGCAGACACCCCAAAGCTATCCTCTGTCCTCCACATAAGATACCACGAACTCACATGCCCATACTCCCTCATAAACACACACACACACACACACGCACACGTGTGCATACACACAAACAATAATAATAATATTACCTTTTAATTAAAGAAGAATATAGACTCAGTATTCTTTAATATTTTATTTAGATAGTGTTTTATGCCCATTGGAAAGGCTTAGGAAAAAATAACAGAGGACAATAAGTATCTGGACTACAGACTATAGTGAACTGAAACACACCAAGTATGTTAAACTCTGGATTTATAAAGAATTTTTTTATCACCAGTAGCCATTGCTATATACTAAGGAATAAATTCATTATTGTGATAACTGGCAAATGAGGGAAACTTTTGCATCTATCCTACCTTTATTGAGTAAACTATACCTTGAGTAATCAAATAGTGGAGAATAAAAAGATTTGATGTATGTATGTGTGTGTATACATATGAGTGTGCATAAACACATATGCATGCATGTAGAGGGCAGAGGTGAAAGGTCAGGTGTCTTATTGAGTCACTCTCCACCTTATTTTTTGAGACAGGGTCTCTCACTAACCTAGAGCTCACTGACTGGCTAGGCTGAGTAGCTAGAGAGCTCCAGCGATCCACTTGTCTCCACATCACCCATCCACCCCCACCCCAGAGCTGGGGTGGTATTTAACATGGATACTAAGAATCTGAAACCAGGGCCTCATGTTATCACAGCAAAGACTTGGCCAACTAAGCCACTTCCCCAGCCTCCAGAAAGAATTGTTTCATGGAAGTTTTCTAATCATGAAGGAAAAATAGTAGTTAAAAACCCATTGCTATGAATTCCCAATGAATTAATAGTTATAGGCAACCATTACTAATAATAGACATAGACAATCATTATTAATGATTGCCAACATAACACAACAGAGAGGTCATTATGTGCCCCCTAGCAAAACAGCACAGCATTTCCTATGAAATATTCCTGGAAAAAAAGAAAATCAAATCAAAATCTGAGTAGCTTATAGATTTGTCACTTTATTATAAAATAAACAATGAAAACAACATGGGAACATAATGAGCAAAATACAATTAACATAACAGGACAAATGAGCTGGTATTTAAATTACAAGAAAAAAGATTGAGAAGGCACTCTAATGTGAAGGAGACAACTGGCATGCATTTGGATCTCTCAGCTTGCAAATTTGAAAGGAGGGGATTTAACAACTAACTGCATAATTGATAATATAAAGTAATGTTTGTGCATAACAATGGCATTAGTATTTAGGCTTTAATTTTTTTATGTTTTTTATTTATTGTATGTAAGTGGTCTTTTGGAGTTCAGAAGACAACCTGCAGGAGTTTGTTCTCTCCTGTTACCATGTGGGTTCTAGCAAGCAAACAAACTCAGGTTTGCATGATTGGTGACAAGTACCCCTTCCAGCTGAGCCTTCTTGCCAGCCCTATTTGAGCTTCAGAAAATATCAGTTTCTGGTAGGGAGACTGTCCCCCAATTACAGTATAACTCTGTTAATCTCTTGTTATATTGTATATGCATATATTTTAAGAAGATTATATAGTGGCAAGTTGATAGCTGTAGCTGCCATGTGGGTGGCTGGGATTCAAACCGGGCCTTCTGCAAGAACATTCAGTGTTCTTAACCTCTGAGCCATCTCTCCAGCCCCCATATGACTTTTTCTAAAGGCCTTCAGTGTTCATTATCCCTCCTCTTATTCCTTCCCCTTCCCTGCCCTCCCGTTCCCCATCCCATTTTACCCTTCCTACTTCATTACTTCCCTGTCCGCCTTTATATCACTGTACTCTATTTCCCCTCCCATGAAGCATCTCTCCCATGGCCCCTTCTAGATTTCTGACATCTATGGATTTTCCAATTGAAACAATTATATTTAAAGGTTCAAAGCTAGCATCCACTTATAAAAGACAACATCTGATGTTTGCCCTTCTGGGTCTGGGTTACCTCACTCAAGATGATAGTTTCCAGTTCCATTGATCTACCAGAAAATTTCATAATTTTATTTTTCTTGACCAATGAATAACCTTCCATTGTGTAAATGTACTATATTTTCATTATCCATTCATTAGTTGATGGGCATTTAGGTTGTCAGACACAATAGGCTAGCAAATAAAAAGTCCCATGGAAGAAATGGATTCCCACTTCACCAGAGGTAGAGCTCTCTGCCCAACAATAGGGTAGGGGCTGAGCAGACCAACCAGCTTTACATACCCAATAAGAAAACAGACAAGGCACACCAATAATACAAACAGAAGCAAACTTCAACTCAACAAAATAAGGCTTGAATTTCATACCAGATTCACAAAAAAAAAAAAACAAAAGAAATCCACAAGCCAAAATCAAAACAGAAAAATAATAATATGGAAAACCAAAACAGCATGTTCCAACCAAACTCCACCAGTCCTACAGAACAGTACAACAAGGAGAACCCCCTAGAGATAACCCAGGACACAGAATTTAAAAGAACAATCATAAACATGATCAAGGAAGTCAACGAACTTAAAGAACACACAAACAAACAAATCAAAGAACTGAAAGAAGACAGGGATAAGCTTCTGACTAAATTCACAAAAGAGAAACATTGAAGAAAACTCAGGTTGAAATGAAGAAGGAAGTGAAAAACTCAATAAGTCAATTTGAAAGTACAGGAAAAAGCCTCACCACTAGAATGAATGAAATGGAAGACAGAATATCAACACTGGAGAATAAAGTTGAAGAATTGGACCAATCAAGCAAAGATTATGATTTTTTTTAAGACATGAATGGAATATGCAGTGTATGTGGGACACAATGAAAAGACCAAATCTACATACCATAGGCATAGAGGAAGGAGAAGAATTTCAGGTTAACGGTATTGGCCAGAACTTAAACAAGATGGTAGAAGGAAATTTCCCAAAATTAAGGAAACACATCCCCATACAAATACAAGAGGCACATAGAACACCAAATAGGCAGGAAAAGAAAAGAAATTCCCCAAGGCATATCATAGTAAAACCATAAATGTGCAGAACAAATAAAGAATACTGAAAGCTTCAAAGGAAAAACAACTCACATATAAAAGAAACCCATCAGAATTATAGCTAATGCAAACTATGAAAGCCATAAGAGCCTGGACCAAGGTATTTCCAGTTCTAAATGACCGTAGATGTCAACCCAGAATTATTTACCCAGCAAAAATGTCTATTATAGTTGAAGGAGAAAGAAAAATCTTCTACAACACGAATAGGTTGAAAGAATACATGCCCACAAAACCCGCCCTTCAAAAAATACTTGAAGCAATACAAAGAACAGAAAAGGAGCAACTATACACCAGGGGCATCAGAAAGAAACTGAACGAAGGTATAATTGTGGAAACACAAAATTATACAAAGAATGCAAACAGTAATCAAAATGATGGCAACCAACATACATCTTTCAATAATAATTTTAAATATCAATGGACAGAAGTCCCCAGTCAAAACATACAGGCTGGTTGAATGGGTGAAGAAATAAAATCCATCCTTTTGTTATCTGCAAGAAACCCATCTCAACTTCAAGGACAGGAACTACCTTAAGGTGAAAGGATGGAAAAGAATATTTCAAGCAAATGGCACTAAGAAACAAGCAGGGGTTGCAATTCTAATATCTGACAAAATAGACTTCAAAGTAAAACTAATCAGAAGAGATAAAGAGGGTCACTTTATTCTGATCAAAGAAACAATTAACCAAAAAGATATTACAATCATGAACATACATGCACCAAACTCTGGTGCACCTAAATTCATAAAACAACACTACAGTACTTTAAGACACAGATGAACCCCAACTTAATAATAGTAGAGGACTTCAATACCCCACTGTCTCCATAAGACAGGTCAACTGGACAAAGAATAAACAGAGAGACATCTGAATTAAATAATACCATGCAGCAAATGAACCTAATAGACATCTTCCAAACAGTCCACCCAAGCACCAAAGAATACACTTTCTATTCAGCACCCCATGGAAGTTTCTCAAAAATTGACCACATACTGATGCACAAAAAAAACCCTCAACAAATATAAAAAAATTGAAATAATTCCATGAATTCTATCAGACCACAATGCAATAAAGCTTAAAATCAACTCTGGGAGAAGCCCTAGTAACTACACAAACTCATGGAAATTAAACAACACCCTCCTGAATGATGAGTGTGTCAAAGAAGAAATTAAGAAAGAAATAAAAGTATTCCTGGGTTGGGTGTGGTAGCACACGCCTTTAATCCCAGCACTTGGGAGGAAGAGGCAGGTGGTTCTCTGTGAGTTCAAGGTGGGTGAAGAAACAAAATCCATCCTTTTGTTATCTGCAAGAAATCCATCTCACCTTCAAGGACAGGAACTACCTTAAGGTGAAAGAATGGAAAAGCCTGGTCTACATAGTGAGTTCCAGGCCCTCTGGGGCTACATGGAAACTCTGTCTCAAAAAGTATTCCTTGAATTAAATGAAAAGAATAATATAATGAAACCTCTGGGACACTTTAAAAGCAATCCTGAGAGGGAAGTTTAAATTTCTAAGTGCCTAAACTAAATATCAGAAAGAGCACAAATAAATGACTTAATATTTCAACTCAAGACTCTGGAAAGGCAATAATAAATGAAACCCAAACCCAGCAGACAAGAAAAAAATAACAAAAATCAGAAACAAAGAATACAATACAAAGAATCAATGAATCTAAGAGCTGCTTTGTTGAAAAGCTAAACAAGATAGACAGACTCTTAGCCCAGTTAACCAAAAGAAAGAAAGAAAGAATCCAAACCAACAAAATAAGAGATGAAAGGGGAAACATCATGTGATGGCTAATTGTGAGTAGAAAGAAAGAAAGAAAGAAAGAAAGAAAGAAAGAAAGAAAGAAAGAAAAAGAAAGAAAGCAAATCCAAATCAACCAAATCAGAGATGAAAGGGAAAACATCACAATGTACACCTAAAAGATCCAGAACACTATAAGGGAATACTTTAAAAGCCTATACTCTATTACATTTGAAAACCTAAAAGAAATGGATATCTAAAATCATGGGACCCACAAAGTTATACCAAGAAGAGATCAACAGTTGAAACAGACCCATAACATATAAGGAAATTGAAACAGTAATACAAAACTTCCCAACTAAAAAAAGCCCAGGCCCAGATGGATTTACGTCAGGATTCTACCAGGCATTCAAAGAAGTGCTCCAACCAATACTACTTAAACTATTCAAAAAGATAGAAAGAGAGGGAGGACTCCCAAATTTCTTCTATGAATCCAACATCATTCTAATACCAAAACCAGGTAAAGACACAACCAAAAAAGAAAAGTATAGACCCATATCCTTAATGAACATAGATGCAAAAATTCTCAACAAAATACTTGCAAACTGCATTCAGACGTACATCAAAAAGATCATTTACCATGATCAAGTAGGCTTTATTTCAGAGAGGCAGGGATGATTCAATATATGCAAGTCAATAAATGTCATAAATCATATAAAATGGACTCAAAAACAAAAACCACATCGTCATATCAATAGATGCAGAAAAGGCCTTCAACAAAATTCAACAACCATTCATGATAAAAGTTCTAAAGGGAATTGGACTGGACAGAACATACCTCAACATAATTAAACCTGTAAACAACAAATCCACAGCCAACGTCATTCTAAATGGAAAATAACTGGAAGCAGTCCCATTAAAATCAGGAACCAGACAAGGATGTCCACTATCTCAACTCTTTTTCAATAAAGTGCTGCAAACTCTGGCTAGAGCAATAAGGCAAGAGAAGGAAATTAAAAGAGTGATAATTGGAAAAGAAGAGGTTAAATTATCCCTTTTTGCAAATAATATAATACTATACCTAAGAGATCCCAAAATTTCCACCAGAAAACTCCTAGAACTGATTGAAACTTTCAGTAAAGTGGCAGGTTACAAAATTAATCTACAAAAATCAGCAGTCTTTATATATACCAATAACAAGCAATTGGAGAAAAAGTACAGGGAAATCCTCCCATTCACAATAGCCTCAATTAAAAAAAATATCTTGGAATAAACCTGACCAAAGACATCAAAGATCTCTACAACGAAAATTTTACATCTTTAAAGGAATAGACTGAGGAAGACCTGAGGAGATGGAAGGACTTCCCATGCTAGTGGATTGGAAGAATTAATATTGTGAAAGTGACCATCCTACCAAAAGCAATATATAGATTCAATACAATTCCAATCAAAATGTCCATGACATACTTCACAGAATTAGAAAAATAACATCCTTAAATTCATATGGAAGTACAAAAGATCCCAGATAGCCAAAGCAACCCTTAGCACAAAGAGCAATGCTAGGGGATTACTATACCAGATCTCAAACTATACTACAGAGTTATAGTCACAAAAACAGCATGGCATTAGCACAGAAATAGACACATAGATCAATGGAACATCATTGAAAAACCCAAACCCGAGTACATGCAATTTCAGTCACTTGATACTTGACAAAGGTGTCAAGAACACACAATGGAGGAAAGAGAGCATCTTCAACAAATGGGGCTGGCAAAACTAGATCTCCACCTGTAGAAGAATGCAACTAGATCCTTATCTTTCACCTTGCACAAAAGTCAACGCCAAATGAATCAAAGACCTCAATGTGAACCTGGAAACTCTGAAACTATTCGAAGAAAACAATGGCAATAACCAACAAGATATAGATGTAGGAAAGGATTTTCTAAATTGGACACCAGTTTCTCAGGAATTAAGGTCAATAATCAATGAGTGGGACCTCATTATACTAAAATGCTTCTGTACAGCAAAAGAAACAATCAAGAAAGTGAAGAGAAAATCCACGGAGTGGGAAAAAATCTTCACCAGTGACACATCTGATAGAGGTTTAACATCCAGAACATATAAAGAACTCAAAAAACAAAGAAGCAAGAAAGCAAATGACCCAATTAAAAGACAGGCTAAAGATTTAAACAGAGAGTTCTCAAAGGAAAAAATAAAGATGGCTAAGAAACATCTTAAAGTGTTCAACATCATTAGTGATTAGGGAAATGCAAATAAAAACCACCTTAAGATTTCACCTTACCCCAGTCAGCCTGGCTAAGATCAAGAAAACAAATGATACCAAATGCAGGCAAGGATGTGGAGAAAGGGGAATACTCATTCACTGCTGGTGGGATTGCAAACTTGTGCAACCCCTATGGAAAGTAGTGTAAAGAACTCTTAAAAAACTAAAAATGAACCTACCATATGACCCAGTTATACCACTCCTTGGCACATACACAAAGGACTTATCCCTTTGCAGAGATACTTGTACAACCATGTTTGTTGCTGCTCTTTTCACAATAGCTAAATAATGGAAGCAACCTAAGTTCCCCTCTGACAAGCAGTAAACGAAAATATGGTACATTTTCACAATGGAGTTCTGCTTAGCAGTAAAGAAAGATGAAATAATGAAATTTGCAGGAAAATGGATGGAACTAGAAACTGTTATACCAAGTGAAGTAACACAGACTCAGAGAAACAAAAGACATGTTCTCCCTCATTTGTGGATCCTGGCACCAAAGCCTTATAAACAAGTATCCCAGTCACCACCCATCAAAGTAGGTTCTTTTTCAACACAGAGTTACACCACTGATAACATACAGAGATTCTCTGTGAATTGTCCAAGCATAAGTGGCACATCTAGGATGGCACCTCTATACCTAAGACTCATGGAACATAGAACAAGGGATGAAGAGAACACTAATGCATCTTTCGATTCTCATCAATGAAGCTCCCTCATACAACAGAGGACCAGGAACACAAAAGCCCACAAATAGCCAAAACACAGAGAATAAGAGTCGGCAGAGTGTGGGTCTTTGGACAGGACTCTTATATTGAAGTCCACCCACCCAGGGCTCAGGAACCATTGCGGAAGCATGGGCAGAAAGATTGTAAGAGCCAGGGAGGAGGTTCATGACCATACAGAAATGGTCCTACAGGTGCCTGAGACCCTTCTCATACAAACCTATAGCAATGGTGTCAGCATGCACAAGACCCATGCAAACTTAGGCAGACAAAAACCCAGCACAGAATTGTGGAAATGCACAGCAAGCCCCAATCTTAGCCAAAGAATTACTGGCAGCTGATTACTGCTGAGTGAGGAAGAGCTGATCTTCTCAAAGGGAGAAACTCTAAATAGGATGACTAAACCCTGGTGAATGAACTTGCACTGAGCAACATCTCAGGACACTAGCTTTACATAATAGGCCTTAATACAACTGACAGAATGTATGAACTCCAGTGGGGGGGGGCTATGGGAGGGTGCCAAAGGGGAAAGGGGAAGGGGGTATAAAGATGATTTTCTGTATGAAATACACAAAAATTCAATTAAAAAAGAGAAGGAAGGCCCAATCCTGGGGCAGCAAAATGCCTAGCTTCAAGAGATGTGGGAAGCAGCAGGCTCTGGATCTGTACATCTCTGTTGGGTGGAGTTCTTCACCATCACTTGACAACCACAGAGTCCTTGGCAAGTTACTGATACTCTTAAGCATCAGTATCCACAACTATAAAATGGTGCGAGAATTACCTTAAAAAAGAAAGAGAGAGCGAGAAAGAGAGAAATAAGAAAGAAAGAAAGAAAGAAAGAAAGAAAGAAAGAAAGAAAGAAAGAAAGAAAGAAAGAAAGGAAGGAAGGGTGAATGAATTCCAACTCACACAGTTAAGTACAGCACTAGCATGTGCAAGGCCTAGGGGCTTTTTTGGCACTGTAACAGAAGGAAGGAAGGAAGGAAGGAAGGAAGGAAGGAAGGAAGGAAAGAAAGAAAGAAAGAAAGAAAGAAAGAAAGAAAGAAAGAAAGAAAGAAAGAAAGAAAGAAAGAAATGAATTCCCTTTTTTGAAGAAGTTGACTAGGGGTCCAACAGACTCTCAAATAATACTGGCTCTTGTCCTTACTCTTGGCTACCTGCCCGAACTTGATGGTAATACTCTATTGCTGAAGACACTATATACATTAGCCATAGAACAAATAAGGAGAAATCAAGCTGATACTGATCTCAAAGCTTCATCTTTATTGGCTAGTTTTCACAGTGCTAGAAGGTGCTATATGCATGCTACCTAAAGAGAAAAGTAATCATCAAACTTGCCAGCTATGAATACCGCAAGCCACAATAACTGGCCTGGCAAGATATGCCCACTGGTGCAATAGAGGCACAAATATTACCTGAGTTAACTATCAACTTTCTTCACAAGATGGAACCCATACCAGGCACTGTTATCAGGGCCAAGAATCTGTGGCTAGACAGGTCAGAGGTCACACGGGAGAACCTACTAGTACTATTCTGCTAAAAGGACATAGTATTAAACTGACTCCTAAAGACTTATTGTTATACCCATAGATTAATACATCTCTCAACTTTCACCAGAGAAGCTTCTTCTTGCAGATGGCAATTAACACAGGGATCCACAGTTAGTCAATGTGCAGAGAATAAGAGACTGCAGAGTTCTTAGCTCTGAATGGGACACTTATATCAAATCCCTGCCTCCCATGAATCAGGGATCACAGCACAGTAGAAGATGAATGATTTTAAGAGCCAGGGGTAGTACTTGACTACAAGGAAACAGTCTTCTCCAGACAGCATGGTAGTTACTCGTATGAACTTACATGACTGTGACAGCATATGAAAGACCTATATGAGCTCAAGCCAGACAAAATGCCATCATGGAGGTGTGGAGGTAGGCAAGATACCCCAACACTAGCAGAGAAACTACTGGTAACTGGTAGCTGTCAGGAGAGGGAGAATCAGCTTTCTTAAGGCTGTGACACTGCATAAGTTGATCAGGCTCCAGGAGATGAACCTACACCAAAGAGATTTTGGGGACAAAAGTTAAACTCCATAGACCTTCAAAAAAAAAAAAAGAACACACTGAGCATGGTGGCTCATACCTGTAATCCCATCACTTGGGAGGCAGAGGCAGGTTGATCTCTGTGAGTTCAAGGCCAGCCTGGTCTACATAGTAAGTTCCAGACCAGCTGAGGCTGGGGCTACAGGGTGATCCTGTTTCAAAAAAAGACGTCCCCCAAAGAACATGAAAGGGGGAGTCTGATAGCGGGGGGGGGGGCGTCTGATAATAGGGAGGTGCAGATAGGGGAAGGGTCCGAATATAATCAAAATAGGCTGTACAAAATTCTCAAAAATTCAATAAATACATTTTTAAGGGGCTAGAGAGATGGTTCAGTGGTTAAAAGCACTGACAACTCTTGCAAATGACCTGGGTTCAATTCCCAACACCTACATGATGGCTAAAAACCATGTGTAATTCAGTTCCAGGGGATCTGATGCCCTCTTCTGATTTCTGCAGGCTTTGCATAACATGGATACATTTACACATATCCAAAC
>NW_008341028.1:511678-520047 GCF_000622305.1 Nannospalax galili | reverse complement strand
ATTGTGGATGAAACTGATCAGTCATGAATTATTAAACTGGGTATTGAAGATTCATCATGTTATTTTCTCTACTTCTTGTAACTTCACATATAAACAGTAACAAATTCTCAAATGTTATGCTAATTCCATTTTGCAGATCTAAAAGTTCACCAACTAATGTAAAAGAATAGATTTGAAAAAAATAGATAGATTTGAAATTAAAATTCTTACCACACAAATGAGAAAAGTTAGCTCCAGAGATGTTAAGTAACACCCCAAATCAGAAATCAATCAACAGGAAAATCTAGATATAGCAGTCAAATATTGAACTTCCCAATCTGGGTGTCCATTTGATCAGGAGAGGTCATGTCTACACTTAGCCACTTTCTATTTCATAGGGATTAGTTCAGAATTAAATTCAGGGCCAGTTTTCTAAAAAGTGGCTTTTTGATTTTTGGGTGCTTATGCTTTGTTTTATGGAAATTTTCTTTATCATATTTCTTTCCTGAGACATGTTTAACAATCAGGCCAAAGTTTCACAATCTTATGGCTTTTCAGTTAACTTTTCTATTAGCACAACCACATCTTTAGTCTCTCTCTCTCTCTCTCTCTCTCTCTCCTCTCTCCTCTCTCCTCTCTCCCATTTTCTCCTTCCATTCCCCCTCCCACCCTCCTTCCCCAAACAATATTTATAGCCTATGAAATATGTACCTTCTTACATACCAGATTACAAACTAACCAGCAGAATCCCAATAAGGCAAGTCTGCAAGACAATCTAAAAGAATAATTAACTCAAGGGCTTTATAGGTCAAATAAAAGAGACAATTTAATAGCATATTCACGGGGCTGAGATGGCTCAGCAGTCAAAAGCACTTGTTCTTCAAAGGATCTAGGTTCAATTCCCAGCACCCACATGGCAGCTAACCATCTGTAACTGCAGTTCCAGGGGCTCTGATGCCCTCTTCTAACTTCTGTGGGCATTACATGCATTTAGTGCACTGACATACATGCAAGCAAAACACTCATACACATAAAATAAGAATAATAAATAAAATATTTTCTAAAAAAAATAGTATGTTCAGAGGTTGGAGAGATGGCTCAGCAGTTAAGAGCACTGAATGTTCTTGCTTAAGCTATACAGTGTCTTTTTTATAGAGCAAAAATAAAAAGTCATCAAAACTCCCATCATCCAAATGGAATCTATCACTGTAAAATGCTGATGACATGCCACTGTATTCTGCTAACAGTGACCTTATATACACTCACAGTAACACACAGAAACTCATATATGCACAGTTTATTTTAAATCCTAGAAGACTTATTCAAGTAGAAGGGGGAAACACTATTATAAAACCAATGATATGATGAAAATGAATAGAATTTGTTCTCCAATTAAGAATTTAGATTATTCTCATGTAACCTACTCCAAAGGAACTGTATCAGCAGTTAGTTCCAAATCTCAAGCCTTCTCATTTTCTCTAGGAATTCATCTCATATTGTGATGCACTGTAAAATCATTAAAGAATGAAGAAAATTAGCATTGTTATGCTTTTCATCTTCAACAGAAAAATCAAATCTTAAATAACAGAAATGTAAAACAATCTTTGAGTAGAAAAGAAAATAAGAGCCCAGCCAGACTCTCACATAAACCCAATTCCCTATAGCTAGATTCCCACACTCCAAATAGCAGCACTACGTCACCCTTGAAAGGACATTCTAGGCAATGAACACAAAAATATTCAATACAGACCTCTGCACAAAGCACTAAACATCATCTCAAATCAAATCCAGATAAATGGATAACTGAAATGAGTAACAACTTAGTAAGAATCAATTTTAGCCTTGTTCCACTGCCAAGAGGAAAATACTCAATTAAGGATGACATGTATCTATATTTAATAAATATGTGAAACAAAAGAATAAAAGTAACAAACATATCAAGGAAAATCTAATAATCCCTGAAAAGATCAAAGTTGAGAGTAACTAAATCTTTTCAAAAGTACAGATTTTGGGGAGTAAGCAAAGCCTCCTAAATACTCTCAATGACACTAATCCCAGAGCAGAGAAACAGCTTGAAGCCAAGGGGAGGCATTTAGTAGCATGTGATGTTCCTGGTGAAATCATTTATTGAATAGCTCGTGGGAGGCTTGTTTGCAGTTATAGCGTAAGCACATCTAGTGTTTAGATCTTAGTTTTAAAATAACATCCTCCCACATGATAAGACCAGGAATCCTTGGGAAAACTGCCTAGATCATGGACATGAGAGCAAACCTAGAACATCAGGTGCAAACATTTTTTAAAGTGTTCCGTCAAAGGCCAGGCATGGTGGCACACACCTTTAATCCCAGTACTCCACTCCAGAGGCAAAGGCAGGCAGATCTCTGTGAGTTCAAGGTTAGCCTGGTCTACATAGTGAGTTCCAGACAACTGGGCTACAGGAGACTTTGTCTCAAAAGGACCAAAAATAATAAATAAATAAATAAATAAATAAATAAATAAATAAATAAATAAATAAAGCAATAATTCAAGCAACAATTCAATCAATAACAAGAACAAGGCAAAATATATAGGAACTACCTTGAAGATGTTCCCACTAGCCAAATCTGGGGAAATTTGAGCATCAAAATAAGAAATGACTGTTAAGGAATATAACTTACTAGGTAAAATGTGATTATAAGAGTTCACATTGTTATATATTCTTCAAACAAAGAAGGAAATCTATTTTTTCTTTGGTCTTTTTGAGACAGGGTCTCCATGTAGCCCCAGCTGTCCTGGAACTCACTATGTATACCAGGCTGGCCTTGAACTCACAGAGATCTGCCTGCCTCTGCCTCCCGAGTGCTGGGATTAAAGGTGTGCACATCACGCCCAGCAGAAATCTCTTTCTAATAGTAGAAAGCCAGCTAATAAATATGGAAAGAACAGTGAAATCAGAAACTCAGTACTTATCAAAGTCAGTAATAGTAACTCAAGCAAGAACATCAACATATGCTAAAACTGATGGATAAAAGTTTAAGGAGTCCCAGAATAGGTACAGAATCTCAAAGTACATCCCCTACAAGATCTCCTTTAAGTAGAGCCTTACAACAGTAACTTTAGTCCAGAATTCTGGCAGACTACATGGTCACACCCCTAATAAAAAGAGTGGCCAGACCATGTGCTTCCTGGTATCATGCCCTGAGAGGAACCAAACATGCCTTTTTCTGAGATGTGACTCCCACAGTACTTAAATCTATTCATGAGGAAATATCAAAAAAATCCAAATGGAGAGGTATCCTACCAAATGATGGACCTGCACTCTTCAAAAACACTAATGTCCTGAACCACAAAAAAAAAAAAAAAACAGAATAAAGGAAGCTAAAGACAAAACAATTGGATGAAATGAAAATTTTATATTTTCTTTAGCTCCAAAATGTTATATATTCTTCATGCTATAACTGGCAAAATATCAATAAGGTCTATAAAGTGTTAGCTTCCTGGTTGGGTAATTGTGCAGTGGTTATGTAATACAAAATCTTTGTTTTAATAAAATACAAACTGAAATATTCAGAGACAAGGGCATAATGTCGTTAAGTGGATGGATATAGATAGATGATAGAGATAGAGATGATAGATATATACATAGATAGATAGATAGATAGATAGATAGATAGATAGAACAGAGTGAAAGATGATTAGGTACATTAATAGATACATAGACAAATGGTTGGATGAATGGATGGATGGATGGATGGAAGATAGGTCATAGAGGTGATAAATAGAAAGTTAGATCGATGTCAGATGCCTACATGATACATAAATGGATGACTGATGATATAGATGATAGAGTGATGGTAGATAGATACAAAGATAGATAGATAGATAGATAGATAGATGATAGATAGATGTACAGATAGATAGATGATAGATACATAGATAGATAGATAGATAGATAGATAGATAGATAGATAGATAGATAGATGAAAGAAGAAAGATGCCCTAGTTACTTTTAACTGTCAACTTGACACAGCCCAGAATCATCTCAGAAAGGAGCCTTAAATAAGGGGTTTCCCAGAACAGACTGGACTGTGGACATGTCTATAAAGAATTTGCCTTGACTGCTACTTGATATGGGAGGGCCCAGCTCATTATGTGCAGTACCATCCCTAGGCAGGTGGTCCTGGGGTACATAAGAAAACTAGGTAAGCATGAGCCTTCAAGTGAACCAGCAAGCAGCAATCCTCCATGGTTTTTGCCCTGACTTTCCTCAGTGATGGACTATGACCTGGAAGTGTCAGCCAAATAAACCCTTTCCTCCCCAAGTTGTTTTTTGACCAAAGTGTTTTATCACAGCAACAGAAAAGAAACTAGAACAAAAGATGACACGAAAGTATCTGTAGTCAAATGCATAGTCTAATAAATTACAGCAGTAAGTACTAACATGCATCTAAAACTCATTTACTTTGTGCATATGATTTAGGAAGAAAGGGGAAGAAAGAAGGAAAAGAGGAGAAAGAAGCAGTAACAAACACAAAAGAAGAAAGAGTAATCGTTTCCTAAACACTCTGTATGCCAAGCATTTCACATTAATCCATTAATCCTTTTAAGAACTACAATTTTCATAAGAAATTACAGTTTAGAAAAGTTGGGTAATGTCCTCAAATTACATAATTAGCAAAGGCATTGTATTTTGTTGTTGATGTTTGGGGGGTTTTTGGTTGCTGTCTTTGGGTCTTGCCTGTTCATTTGTTTTTATAGTGGTAGATCTCACACATAGTAGGCAAGCACTCTACTATGGGCTACAGTCCAAACTGTTGGCACTGCTTTAATCTGAGAAATTATACTTTTTCTGCATTAAAATTCCATGTAAGACTGAAGAAAAGGCCTAAGAACCTTAAAACCGTATAGGTGGGCCTGCAAGATGGCTCAAGGTAGAAACACGTAATGTCAAGCCTGCCAACCTGAGTTTGAGCCCCAGGATACACATGGTGAAAGGAGCAAACCAACTCCTGCAAGTTTTCCTCTGACCACATGCATGCTGAGATACTTGTGCATTAAAATTCCATGTAAGACTGAAGAAAAGGCCTAAGAACCTTAAAACCGTATAGGTGGGCCTGCAAGATGGCTCAAGGTAGAAACACGTAATGTCAAGCCTGCCAACCTGAGTTTGAGCCCCAGGATACACATGGTGAAAGGAGCAAACCAACTCCTGCAAGTTTTCCTCTGACCACATGCATGCTGAGATACTTGCATTCACACACACACACACATACACACACACACACACACACACACACACACAAATAAAGTATTAAATAAATAAATAAATAAATAAATAAATAAATAAATAATAAATTTTGAAAACAACAAGGCATTATTCTGCATTACAACATTACTGGACTTTAGGGCTACAATGAGAGTATCACCTTGTGAGAATATGAGACTAAAGCTATGAAGAGGAGGGGCAGGGCAGGAAAACTAAAGCTGCTCACCAAATCTAGGATTATAAAGCAAAACTTGAGGAAAGGAATATCCAAAGCAGTCCTCAGCCCTAAAGCAAGAGCCAGGATAAAGTCATTTCAATTCTAGTGTCAGCCACATTATTTTATTCCACTAATACAGATTTAACAACTACCAAGAAAATCAATAACCCCTAGAAAGACCACTAGAGGCCAACAGTGTCAGACCCAGCTCTACGCAGCACACTATTTTGCTAAGCACATTGTAACACCTCCTCAGTTGGGCAGGAGTGAATCAAGGCCTTTCCTTCATTCATGGTGCTACCTTGGCGATCTAGTGTTGTTCCTCTCTTGCCCTGAAAGGTCTTCACCCCATCAGTGCAGATTTCTAATGGCTAGAGTCCCTACACTCATAATGTACAAGTTTTTCCTTGGCTCTGGGCATCGTCAGCACATCACCAGCTTCCTTCTGCTCTCTTGGACAGGATCAAAAGCAAACAATGTGTTTTCTCTCTCTTTCTTTCTTTCTTTCTTTCTTTCTTCCCTTTCTTTCTTCCTCCCTCCCTTCTCTCTCTCTCTCTCTCTCTTCTCTCTCTCTCTCTCTCTCTCTCTCTCTCTCTCTCTCTCTCATCCTGATCCACAGGAAATATTAGCAGGATTGCAGTGGCTTCCCAAACCACAGTTCTCCAGACACTCTCTGACTCTAAATATTTCAGGCATGAATCACATATCAATCCACTTATCCACTAAGCTCAAGGGAACAAAAATCAAATCCTCCCAGAGGTCCCAATAAGGCCTTTTCCTTTGGCTTGAAATGAGAGATTTTGTTGAACTATTTCTTTTAAAACTATGAATATTTGAATAAACAAAAAAAAAAGAAGTAAAAAGTAGAAATTATAAACATTTCGTTGAGAGCTGTTAAGCATCAAAATATTATCTCAGGGTAGTAGCATTATAATTATTCCCTTTATAAAAATATTTTATTTGTTATTTTTATTATATGAGTATACTGCCTACATGTAAGTGTACCCATGTCATGAAAGGCCTGTGGAGGTCAGAAGAGGGCATCAGAACTCCTGGAACTCAAGTTACAGACATCTGTTAGCCACCTTGTGGGTGCTGAGAATCGAACCAGGTCCTCTGCAAGAGCAGCCAGTGCTCTTAACCACTGAGACATCTCTCCAGCCCCTATTTTCTCTTTTAAATTCTCCTATTATTAAAGTTTTTCAAAATTTTTATCATTTTTTAAATTAGTAAAGGAAAAAAAGCCTTCTTAAAATAGTGTAAATATGTTATTTAATATATAAATTAGATATCTAATAATAATAATTATGAAGCACATCCCAATAATAATACAAATGAAAACTGCTTTTTATTTTTTTAATTCATTTTTATTAAGTGCATGACAAATATCCAGAGCAAATCTAGCCAGTTATGGTGGCACACGCTGGTAGGATATGCTGAAGAGCAAGTCTAACCACTCTCATATATGTTGTATCACTACTGACCCCAAGACTCTAGAATAAAATTTGGTAATGAACCATTAGTATAGGAAATGTGGCTCCATTTCAATAAACTCACTGTCTTTGTGGTTTTAGCTAGGATGGCACTGAGAGGAATCTTCATTTTCTCTCAACCATCCACATGACTGAAAAATAAGAATCTTTCAAAATATTCTGTGTTGGAAGTCAGCACAGGTTCAAAGTTTTTCTGTGGCTAACAGAAAACTAAATAATTTATAATTCACTGCACCAAACTAAGGTGAGGCTGGCACCTTTTCTTATCAAATGAATACTTCTATGTATTTGTTAAACTGTGACAAAAATAGAGCAAGTCCCACATCACATTATGAAACCATTGCATACAGAGTAGCTCTCATTTCAGCTCTAAGCTAAATGGGCAATGAAGTGATTAGATTCAGAATTTGTCATCTCCACATGCAGCTTGAATTAAATGGTGCTTCCTCCACCATCACTTGGGGAATATCACTTGACCTGATGTTCTGATGTCCTGAAAATACTTGGTAACAGACATCACAGTTATGAGCCAGTACCGGCTTTCTCCCTGACACAGTCAAGTTCAAGTTCCAACACCGGGTTTATGGTTTTAATTAATGCTAACTTTATACCAGATGCAAATAAATTTTAGCAACACTCTGGGAATATCACTATAGCCAGATAGGCTATCAGAAAATGCATCAGGAGTTCTAAATTCTAGGTGAACATGGCAGCAAGCAGCCAATCCTTACACTTTCTCTCAATCCCAACAAATACCTATGGAGAAAAATGATAAGATCACAACTGGCAAAGGCAGGGAGAAAAGCGAGGATAACATCCCACACTGCATGCAGCAGAGAATTTCCAAAAATAGCGTCATTGGTGCAAAGGATTAAAGAAGCAGTTTCATATTCTGATTCAAAATAGTGGATGCTGCCTTAAAGTAAGTTAGGGAGATTTTTTTTTCTACATGCTCTTTAATGGGACCTTGTTAAGTGATTATTTTATAGAACAGGTAACCATTGTTTTAAAATTCTAAAGGAAAAAGTTGGATCAAAGACATTTAGGAGTGTTTGCATTTCTGCTTTAAGGTGCTATCTGTACAGGCTTAGGGGTGGTTTGTTGTTTATGTTGCTGTTTAATGCTCATTTTGAACATCCGAATAATAGAGCTACCAGCCTACCATCATTATTGGTACACCTAGTGACAGGAGGTCCATTGATGAACAATCTGCATGGACATGACCCGGTCACTATCTGTGATGGATTAATTTTGATTCTCGATGCAGCATGGCTTAAAAGTGCTTAGAAGCTGGTAGAGCATGTCTCTAAGTGTGTGTGGGGGGGGGTATTTCCAGGTAGAGTTAACTAATAGGGGTGACCTCCTTGAAGGGCAGCATCATCCCTTAGCTCTAGTCCAGGTTAATGAAGGAGAGAAAGGGGAAAAAAAAAAACAA
>NW_008341028.1:478779-511639 GCF_000622305.1 Nannospalax galili | reverse complement strand
TCTCTCTCTCTCTCTCTCTCTCTCTCTCTCTCTCTCTCCCCCTCCCCTTCCTGTCTGCCATGAGGTGAGTAGTCTCCACTATGTGCAGGCTCCTATTGCTATGATGCGCTGCCACACTGTGGGCCCAGAATTGACTGAGGGAAGCACTGTGACTGAAAGCTCTAAAGCCATAAGCAAGAGACCCTTTCTTCCTCCTTCTGAATGGTTCTGCCAGGTATTTTGTGACTGTGGGGAAAGTCTAGCATATTATGTCCCAAAAGAAACACTTGACTTTTATAATCAAGATGACTAACCATAATGATGCCCAATTATAACCCCAACCCCTTTTTTTTCTCTCTCATTTAAAGAACTTGGGGTGAGGGTTCCTGTATTCTTCAACGGGAATGTTATTACTAGAAAAATAGTACATGCGCATATTTCCCTAAAGGAAAATAAAGTAGCTTTTCATGTCACCACTGGCTATTATTCTCTTTATCTTTTTTTTTTGTGGTCTTTCTGAGACAGGGTCTCCCTGTAGCTCCAGCTGTCCTGGAATTCACTATGTAGACCAGGCTGGTCTCGAACTCACAGAGGATCCACCTGCCTCTGCAGGCACTATTCTCTTTATCTTAAATTATGTGAGTATCCTTGTAAACTAGAACTCCCTTGTGACATGCCTTTATTCCCAGTATTCAGGGGGCAGAGGCAGGTGAATCTCTGTGAGTTCAAGGCCAGCTTGGTCTATATAGCAAGTTCCAGACTAGCTGGGGCTACAAGGAGACCCTGTCTCAAAAAGACCAAAAATAAATAAATAAATAAAAAATAAAATGGAACTCCCTAACTATGCAAAACCAATTCAAGGGACAGGGATACAAGGTACAATTTTCAAACTCATTATTTTGTTTTAAGAATTCTCACATGGCAAGTGGCCAGATTTCTCTCCCCACAAGTATATAACCCTAATACTTGTAAACTGTGTGTCAAAGAACAGCCACCGGTCCCCCCATCAACCCCATCCACTTTTCTATTTCCATAGTCAAGTTCTTAGCACATCACAGAGGGCAAAGCAGATGACAATTGGTAGATGTGTGCAGCATGCTCGGATTCTTCAGTTCCTAAGTAAAAGCATTCTAAGGGTAGAAACAAGAATATCTCTGGAAGCAATTCACGACAGGGTTGGCAGAGGAGGGACACAACTTCAAATGGTACTAACTTAATCACATATCAACAGTGAAACTAAGAAATTATAAGCTCATTGCAGTAGTAAACGCCTGCAAAATTCAGATATAGAGTCTATATTCTATTCAGTATAATACTGATGGAGGGGTGAGGAGTAGGGAATCCCAGCAACCAAGAGAGACTTTGGAGAAGAAAAGAAAACCCCACCACTACACAAACGTCCTTATATGCACCCCAGACTGACTATCCGTTCTGTAATGATTTTTTTTCTTTCTTGCATGAAGAAGGGACTAGTAAATTTGACAATTCTGTCAAGTTCAGTTATGTCTTTCTTATAAACTATGTACATATTTGTACCAGACAAAAGTGAATGTGTGTGTGTGTGTGTGTGTGTGTGTGTGTGTGTTCCCATTTTTGACCCGGAAGTTCCTCTGACCCTATGATTATAAGCCATGGTCCCACCTCCTTCCCACACTCTGGGGAAGGAGTGAAGCCCATTACCTCTACCATCTAATCAGCTGACCTTCGCTGAATGAAGGGGAGGGGCTATGGATATACAAGGGAAAACCAAGAGGCCAGGCTCTCGCCATTTTGTGTGGCTATTGAGAAGCCACAGGATTTATGTTTGGGTGTGGACTTTCGAGCACAGCCATGAATGGAGGGGTACCCACTCTTCTGTAAGTTAACCAGCACCCCAAATTCAGTTAGCAAGTCCAATAAACTCATTAAGATCCTCCAAATGGCAGTTTTGGAGAATTCTTGCCTCAGGTTGTTGTAAGGACAGTGGGAGGAGGGAATCGGATGCCACTTGCACCTTCCAGCAGTGAATTTGACTTTACACCATTTGTTTCTTAAAACAAGAAAGTATAATGGGCTTTCCTTGTGAAAATAAGTCAGTTTCATTCTGGAGCCATAATCTCTGATCGACACAAGATGATAACAGCTGAAATAATTGCTGAAAGTTAAGGGATATGGGCTGCACCCAGTTTTCTCTACTTATTAATGGAGAAATGTCAATTCCAAACTCCAAACCATTCATATGATAGAGGTTGCAAACCTCAAATATCTCAACATTTTATTTTCATTTGACAAGAAAAAAAATGACTCATGAGGCTCAGTGACTTCAACATTTGTTGGAATCCTAAAATTTCTACATTCACTGGGAATTCAGCAATGAGAAAAACAAGGAAAGAATAAGAGATGAGAGAGGGGGAGGGAAAGCTGGAGGGAGGAAGAGAGGGAGGGGAGAGGAGAGGAAGGGAGGCAAGGAGGTCAGACAGACATGGAAACCAACCTAAAGGAGTAATAAGTGGCCAAAAATGGAGAAATTTTAACAATAAAATAAATAGCAATATTAGGCCAAAGGTTTTCATCTGGAGCTGTTTCAAAGCTGATTAGAGGAGAGGGTGGGTCTAGTTGGCATTGCTGATCTGTCATAGAGTCATGGGACCACAGGACAAAATATATCAGGCACTTTAGAGAAAGGAGTAGACCAGAGATCAGAGAGTGACATCTCTGCAGAAGACCAGCGATCAGAGAGTGACATCAAATCAAGAGACCGTACATGGTGGAAGACAGGCATTGATGTCAATAGTAAAGGCTGACATCTTTGAGAAAATAAGCTTTGAAGCTTAATGACCTATAATCTAGAAGATACCAATTGTACCAGAAAGTTAAGTAAGCACAGGCTAAAAAATGAAAAGTAGAATTAAAACATCAAAAAAGAGGCATTTGTTTGTATAAGTAACAGCTGGCTTTGTTGACCGGAAAATCTTTAAAAAGTTTTTCCCATTTGCTCCAGTGTAGAGTATGATGGTCTTGGAATGCAGTCTGGGAGAGTTGAGCTGATGTCTTTGTTGTATAAACAGTCAAAGCTTAACCTGTTTAATTCTGAAAGAAACAAATCTGATTAGCCATTAAAGAAATCTTATTAGAGGAATAAGAGGGACCAATCATGGCCACGCCCATCTAAACAATGGTTAAAAATGTAGTGAGAAGAAAGAACAGAGCAGTAGGCCTAACAGGAAGGGAAATTTTTATCCATCAGTAAAGAAACAGGAAAAACAAGAGGCTGTTGTGCTATGGTAGACACATCAGTTATTTCCCATTGTTGTGACAAAATGCCTGACAATAGCAGCATAAAGAAGGAAGGGTTTATTGTGGTCCACATTTGAGGGCCGAGGCCACCATGGCAGGAAAGGCATGGTAGAATTCATGGAGGCAGCAGCATGTGGCTAGGTGGGACTCCACATCTCCACCAGGAAAGAAAACAAAGGGAATGCCAGCACTTATCTATTTTTTCTCTTTTTGTTCAGAATGACCCCAGTCCATGGGGACAGTGCCACATACATTCAGGGTGAGTCTTCCCTCCTCAGGTAAGCCTCTCTGGAAATGCCCACATCGACACATCTATAGGTGTCTCCTAGGTAATTCCCAAACCAATTAAATTGACAATGAAAGTTAACTATCAAAAGTCCACCTCTTACCAACTTGCCCCCAAATACATCACTTTTAAACCACAATCTTTCATTTCTTGTCCTCAAGAACCTATGACAATCTCATAACGCAAAATGCATTAGTTCATGTGCAAGAGTCCCCACTCCAATGTTGTTCAAAAGCCCAAAGTTCAGGCTAGAGAGATTGCTCAGTGGTTAGGAGCATTCACTGTTCTTCCAGAAGATCTAAGCTCAATTCCCAGCAACCACATCAGGCAGCTCACAACCACCTGTAATTCCAGTTCCTGGGGGATCTGACACCTCTGACTTCTATGGGCACTTGCACTCATGTACATATACCCATACATGGACACACACATATACACATAATTAAAAATGAAAATAAATTTAAAAAAATTAAAGCCTAAAGGTCAAAGTCTAAGATGTAAAGCCATCTCTTAACTATGACACTGTGAAAAATACAAGTTATATACCTGTAATATACAATGGCACAGAACAGATGTTTCTAAAGGATGAATGAGAGCATATCAAGGGAAAGTCAGACTAAAGACCAAAACACAGTAGGGCAAACACCAAAGACTACGGCTCCATGTCATGTCCAACACCTTGAACTTTTGATAGAATCATCTGAGCTCCAACATGCTCATGTTTGGATAGCCCTACACATCAAGTTCTGTTATCTGTGGTAACTGTGAGCTCTCTTGGGCCAGCTAAGGTGCCTGAAGCTATCGTTAGCAAATGCCCCAAAATTCTGGTATCTCTACTATCCTGAAGTACCCATTGGCAAATTAGCCATCTCTCTCTCAGCTTCATTAAGGAGTTCCATGCAAGGAATCCAGTCCTGATACACAATGCCTGGCCTCAGTGCCTTGGTGCAAGCTTCTGTGACCCTGTAACTCCTGCATTTCACATGAGGACAAAATAAGCACCATATGGACAACTCTAAGTTCTGCTGCCAGCCTGAGATATAGCTTAGATCTGTTGGATCACAGCTATGTCCTCAGTCTACCTCTGAGAGTAAACTTGGTAAAGTACTGTGCTTGGGGGCCAGATACAACAAGATGCACTGGAGGCTCTCCTTGTTCAGGCACTCTTTTCAAATGAAAGTTTTGCAATTGAATTTGCAGTATTATACCCTAGAGCTCTCCACAGATGCAGTTTTGCCCCAGTGCAAAGGGCAAGGTTTCTTCTTAATGAGGACAACAACTTTTAACAGTTACAGCCACCTTGTTGGAACCTGTTCTGTCTACTCTATCCAGCCCTTTGATCACTTCCTTGCTCTTTTCCTCACCAAACTACATGATTTCTCATATCTTTCTGCTTTGATTTATCATTATAAACCTAAATATACACAGTGAGTAATGACCATGACACTCTCTGAATGTTATAGTGTCTTGAAATTTCCTCTGCCAAATGATTTTGACCACTACCTTTTAAAAATACTTATTTGTTATTTTTACTTCATGTATGAATGTTTTTCCTGCACTTAAGTGCACCACATGGGTGCAGTGCCCACAGAGACCAGAAGAGGGTGCTGAATCCCCTGCAACTGGAGTTACAGAGAGTTGTTAGCTGCCATATGGGTGCTGCAAATTGAACCCAGGTCTTCTGGAAGAACATTAAATGTTCTTAATTGGTGAGCAAGCTAACCAGCCCCATTGTTCACTATTGTTTAATTCAGCCTCACTCTATCAGGGCATAGGTGGAAGACATCAAGAGTTTTTGATAGACAGTAACATGAATAGATCCTAATGGAGTCCTTGTTCACCTCTGAAATCTTATGAGTATAGTCTTTACTGTCTCCCTTTCTGTCAGCATCAGGTCTCTCACTCTACTAAAATGGCCAACGAAGCAGTGGTCGATGAAGCTCTACTTCCAGCATTCCAGGGCTTCTCTAGCCCACATATCCAAACTCTTCCTTGTTCCTCCTACAAATGAGTTCAAACGCTATGACCTATACAGGTTTATCACAACAGTGGTCCCACTTCTCAGTACCAATTTTCTATATTAGCTACTTTTTTCATTGCTCTGACAAAAGCAACTTAAAAAAGAAATGATTTATTTTGGCTCACAGATTGAAGAAATAGTCCATTATTAAAGGGGACATCTTTCCTCCTAATGATTTTTCCCTGTAGAATGAGTACTGGTAAGAGTCTAACCTCTGGGGTCTCTATGGTCTCTCTGATCAAAAGTAAACATGACTTGGCAGAATTTGAACTCCTCTTACAGGGATCCCATTGTCTTCTGTACCCTGGATGACCAATGTGGGCTACCTTTCTTGTCTCTCTGTTTTCATTGGCTTTGTCTTCTACACTGTGGTTGTCAAACACCCAAAACCACATTTGTCAGTCTTGCAGAGGAAGCAATGGATTTTTATTTTAATTTTTGTATAATGTTTAGACATTTAGAGAACAACAGACTTTTAAATAAATTTTGATTTTGTTAATACCTAATTTCCCAAGTAGTTAAAAGCCTGAAAAACTTAGCAGACAACATAATACTTATCTTGGGAAAAATATTAAACCTTTATTATTTAAGACAGTTCTTGTAAATGTTGCTAAAAACAGGTCACTATCTTATAAGAACTTCGTTGTTTTAAACAGAATCTAGATTTCTACTTCTTATCATTGTACTGAATTTTTACCTAGAGAATATTAACAACATTTATTATCATACATGTACCATGTCTAAGTTTTGTCCTTCACAACCCTACCTGGACCTTATACAACATGCTTAAGATTTCTGAGTATTTTTATGTATCGTTTTTCATTTTGTAAAAAATAGTCATTTTACCTTAGTACAAAAATCTTTATTGTACAAAAATCCTCCATTATCTAAAAATTCTTTCATTTTAACCTTCCCCACTAAAAATATATCCTCATAGTTATATCCTTCCTTATATTTCCATCTCACACTCACTGTTTCTTTTATATCTTATTTCCTAACTTATGAAAAGAGAATGGAATCTAAATAAGTTATGACATAGCATAACAAACTAAGCTATCCTGTTTACACATTGTCAGACTACAAAGGTTTTGCTTGTGGATGGTCTTAGGCAGATATTCTTGCTTCCTGAACTTTTCTTTGTTGATTTTTGGGTCTTTTGAGACAGGGTTCAGATGTAGCCAGGCTAGACTTAAACTCATTATGTAACCAAGGGTGGCCTGCAATTCCTGTCTCTACCTCCTGAGTGCTGGGATTATAGGCATGTACCACAGTACCCTGCCTGTTTTTTTTCTTAAAGGACATTTACTTATATATGTATATGTGCATGTATACTAAATATATATAGTCTCACATGAGTCTGAGAGTTCCAGGATGTTACATTTCCGTAGAAGCTAATGAAAATAACAAATGAGCTTGGTGAGTGAGTTGTCTATAAGCAAGGAGAAAAGAAAATACAAAAGGTCAAAAATCTTTTTATGTTAACTCTGTATTTGTAGTTTGGGATATAAAAGGCTTTTGGAAGGAAAAAAAGAAAGAAAAGAAACAAAAAGGTTTTTGTTCCCCCGTTTCCCTGAAGAACTGGTAAAGGTAAGAAATGGTTAGTTTCTTCTGGAGCACCAAAGGGGGAAGGAAGAGAAGAGAGAGAGACTGTCCTGTGCTCCAGGCTGGTTAGGAAACCAGCTTTTGGGTCAGTGATGGCTGTGCCTGAACCCAGAATATTTGTATTTGGGATAAGTCAGACATGAAGAAGGGGACATATACCTGGATGTGATCAACATCCCCACTGGCAGCCTCACAAAGGAAGGGATGTCACCTGAGGGAGAGAGGTGGCTTTTGATTTTTCCCTAAGTTCTCCAAATGAAGTTCCCAGGTGAGTTAGGGAGAGAGAGTTCATCTGGGTAGGGAGAAGGAGCAATTGGAGAGAGTTCCACATGTAGAGGAGAGAGAAAAGTTAGCCATTAAGCAGTGTTCTTGGTCTAGCAGTGCATAGAAGGGCAAAATTTTATTGCAAAGGAAAAGAAGTTATTTTGAGGGTCTAAGAATCAACTTTAGAGTAATTTTAGAATATATACCATGAGGGAGTAAGAAAAAATAGAGGATGCATGGTCCATTATGGGTCTACCAAGATATAGTATCCACCCAAGTGGTATTGCTAGGGCCAACAGGTCCCACATTTCCCAACAAAGCATTTAGGACCATGTCCTGAAAATACAAGGATTTCACTTGTGTAAGTGAAATCCAGTTTCATTCCGGAGCCAAACCCATATGGCAGTCAACATCAAAATGCAGAGTTGCTATCCTGAAGAAAATGAAAACCTAGTTATGGATAAGTCTCTTGCATCAGAAAAATCTAGCCAGGAGGGGGAAACAATAGATACAAAGACCTTCAGTCACACACTCTGCTCCCTACACTCCAGAAAGCAGTTGCAGCAAAATGCTGGAACAGGGAAGGAAAGGGAGAAGGAAGAGGGAGTCCTTACTGTACCAGTAGATTCACCCTGGATGAGCTGCTGCAGCCAACCAGACATTGAGAGTAAGGAGACTCCCAGAGACAGACAAGGTGGTCCCTTACCTTGACAGACTTATATCAAGCCATCCTTCTTTTTCCACTGCTTCAGAGCCCACCAAAAAGTATCCCTGGCCAGGCTCCATCAGCTTCAGGCACAGAGTAACAATTTCACAAAAAGGGCCAAAAAGAACACATAGCCTGTACCTCAAAGGGCATCAGTGTTGAAATCATAGTCCAGCAGCTTTAGACCAAGCTGGCAAGTAACCCCAGCCAGAGACTGTCAGTTGTTTCCAGGTCACTCAGCCAGTCACCACAGGCACCAGAGAAAGAAGTGGCCAAGAAAGGCAAGAAGAGAGGAGAGGTCCCTGTATGGGACATCAAAATGCCACTTGTGACTGCCTTTGGAAGGCTAGTTAGAAGGGCAGTTAAATAATTTACCAGAGACAAGAGCAGATAGATAGAGAGGAGTCAGAACAAAAGGCACAGTGCAAGAGCTCATGGAGAGTTGTTAGGAAAAGGGAAGTCTTAGTACAGATCACCATGTGGAGCTTATATCTGGATGACTGGACATATCACCATGTGGAGCTTATATCTGGATGACTGGACATATATCTGACTACTTTGTGGAAGGTAAGTTTTACCATATGAGTCGTTTCTTTGGGGGACTATCTATCTATATAAGATGTCATGAATCCCTTGGGACTGGAGAGATGGCTCAGCAATTCAGAACACTAGATATTCTTGCAGAAGACCCGGGTTCAAATCTCAGCACCCACATGGCAGCTAACAACTGCCCGTAACTCCAGTCCCAAGGGATCCAACAGCCTCTTCTGACCTCCGCGGGCATTGCACAATATGGGTACACTTACCTACATGCAAGCAATATATGCATATACATAAAATAATAAATAAAATTTTTTAAAAAGTTAAAAAAAAGATGTCATGAATCATTAGAGCTCAGATTTCTCACTGTTTAGACCTGTTCTTTAAAGTATGAAATTCTCCACAGAAGTATCACAATGTCCTAAGATTATAGGTAGGACTTATTATGGTTGTTTCTGGTAAGTTAGATAGTGGTCCTGGTCCTACTCCTACAGAGGCAAAAGCAATCTTGTTTTGATTCCCACGCTGAGAAAAAAACAAACCTAAGGGTGGAAAGATTCAGCCCAGCCACCCAACCCAGAACAGTACCCACAGCTTCTTCCATTCTGTATCCAAATAGACTCAGTAATTGACTCAAAAAGCACTTCTTAACATTTACATTATACACATGATGGTATATTGATTAAAAAATGAAAAAAGACATAGTACTACTATCAAAGTGACCCAAAAATCACATTTGAGCAAAAAGAAATGGTAAAATCACTACATTACTAAGTAGCAATGTAGCTTGGTGGTAGGGCACCTGCCTAGCATTTCCCAGGCCAGATCTCCATTGTAATTATATTACAATGCTTAGCATGGAACAGATGCATCTTTTTGCTGATGAATGAATAAGCAGGTGAAAACAGAGATGCATATGTAGATGGATGAATATAATTTAAGTATCAAGAAGATATAAGAGGGGCTGCAGGAGTCCAGGGATAGGATGGTCTCTGTACAGAGTTTGATTGTAAAGATTTTCTTTTGCCTCTTTTGAACCCTCTCCATGGTTCCAATATTAAACAATTTTCATTGTTCCTTTCTTTCAGACCACCTGATACCTCTTCAGTGGCTCGGCTTACCACTTTGAGGTCATTTCAATCACTTTCTCTTTCCTTTCCTTTTTTCAATACATATGACAAATCGTTCCGTGATCTGTCTTCTCTAGCTCTGCAGCTTCTGCTTTGTTTGGCATTTGCCTCTCCACAACACTATTTTAAGAGATCTACGACAGATCCATAGTCAAAGAGACTATTCTCTTGTCAAATGCAGCTCTCATCTGCAGTTCATTATCTTCCTGAATTGGGTCTGACTACATTTCCCTTGCTTAGACTATGATGACATCCCATTAATACCAAGATAAAGACCAAACTTATACGTTTGCCATATAAAAAAAAAAACTGTGTGTCCTCAATTTACTTTTCAAGCCTCATCTTTCATACCAACTTAAGGCTTTATCTACACAAGGCTCTATTCTGCTCTTTAAATGTATAATGTCATTTGATCCTCAGTTCCTTTGCTTAACTAATTGCATTGTCTAGAATGCTCTCTCCACTCTGCCTGGGGGAGGAAAATTATATTTCAAAAAGCAACATAATGAAATTATGTTTGTCTAGGGATGTGACAGATGTAGGGTTTACTCTAAGATCTGTGACCTCTCCAGCTATGTGTATTGGGCTATGTTTCAGTACCACACAGGAGTTCCCTCCCATTGAGAGGGCTTTAAGTCCAATTAGGTAGCTGTTGATTACCTCCAAGATAAAAGTACCAGTACTTCACCAATATAGTTTGCTGTGTTGGTCATTGATGTGGTTCTTAGGTTTTAAAGCTGGGGTTGGAGCATTGATTGGTTTTCTCCCTTAGCAGCTTGTACAGTATTCTCTAGAACTATGAGAGCTAGTCTTCTGGAAGAAGGCTTCCAGGTCAGTTCTGGTGCCATTGCTCCAAGTCCTATGTTCGAAGTATGTCCTGCCTTCAGCAATGGGGTTTTACTTTCAATCAAGGGCTGTAGCAATAGCTGTGTTATTTTAGGAGTCACTTGCAGTACCCTGACCATCAACTTGAAGGGAGGTTTCTCCTGTCTGGCACTGTGTTCTTGTTACATAGCCTTCAGCTACACACACACATGTACAGATATTGTATGTGTAGTTTTCAGTAGAATTTTGAACTTACATGCTTCCCTCTGGTTTCTGACACCAACTAAGCATTATTTATCTCTCATCTCTCTTTCCCTGTCTAATCTTCCCTCCTCCATCCCCAGTTCAGGTACCCCCATTTTCTCTTCATAACATCTATCTCCTATTAGTGCCCCTGTCTTAAGGTGGTTCTTACACTTTACCCCTATGATTCTTCATATATCCTTTGCTCCTTCCTTTCCACTTAAATAGTCCCATTTTCCCCATCTCCCCCTTGGTAACATCTGTTTCCTACTATCCTCTCTCAGGCTCTTTCTTTCCCTTTACCTCCATGGTTCCTTTCCATTTTCCTTGCTCCTGCTGTTACATCAGGATATATACTTGCATATAAGGATTTGATACTAAGATCCACAAATGAGAAAGAACATATGATGTCACTTGTTCTTCTGAGTCTGTGTTGCTTCATTTAGTATAATAGTGTCTAGTTCCATCCATTTACCTGCTGAATAGAACTCTGTTGTATAATATGCCACATTTTCATTACCCATTCATCAGTTGAGGGACATTTAGGTTGTTTCCATTTCTTAGCTATTGTGAAGAGAACAGCAACAAACATGGATGTACAAGTGTCTCTGCAATAGGACAAGTCCTTTGGGTATATGCCAAGGAGCAGTACAACTGGATCATATAGTAGATTCATTTTCAGTTTTCTAAGAGTTCTCCACACTGATTTCCATAGTGGTTGCATAAGTTTTCATTCCACCAGCAGTGAATGAGGGTTCCTCTTTCCCCACATCCTCGCCAGCATTTGTTGTCATTTGTTCTCTTGATCTTAGCCAGTCTGGCTGGGGTAAGATGAAATTTTAAAGTGGTTTTGATTTGTATTTCTCTAATTACTAAGGATGTTGAACACTTTTTAAGGTGTTTCTTAGACATTTTTATTTATTCTTTTGAAAACTCTGTTCAGATCCATAGCCCATCTTTTAATTGGGCCATTTGTTTTCTTCATTCTTTGCTTTTTGAGTTCTTTGTATATTCTGGATATTAATCCTCTTTCGGATGTGTAGCTGGTGAAAATTTTCTCCTACTCTATGGATTTCCTCTTCACTTCCTTTGTGGTTTCTTTTGCTGTACAGAAGCATTTTAGTTTAATGATGTCCCACTTGTCAATTGTTAATCTTAATTCCTGAGCAAATGATGTCTGATTTAGAAAGTCCTTTACTGCACCTGTATCTTGTAGGGTACTGCTTATGTTTTTGTCTAACAGTTTCAGAGTTTCAGGTCTTACATTGAAGTCTTTGATCCATTTGGAGTTGATATTTGTTCAGGGTGATAGATAAGTGTCTAATTTCATTCTTCCACAGGTGAAGATCCAGTTTTACCAGCACCATTTGTTGAAGATACTGTCTTTCCTCCAGTGATTGTTCTTGACATAATTGCATGCACTCATGTTTGAGTCTTCTATTGTGTTCCATTGATCTACCTGTCTATTTTTACTCCAGTACCATGCTATTTTTGTGACTATAGCTCTGTAATATAGTTTGAGATCTGGTATAATAATCTCCACCTGCCCCCCCAACATTGCTCTTTGTGCTCAAGATTGCTTTGGCTATCCTGGGTCTTTTTTGATTCCACATGAATATTAAGAATTTTTTTCTAATTCTGGAAGAATGTCATGAGAATTTTGATTAGAATTGCTTTGAATCTATACATTGTCTTTGGTAGCATGGTCATTTCTACAATATTAATTCTATCAATCCATGAGCACAGGAGGTCTTTCCATCTCCTGTGTCTTCCTCAGTAACTTTCTTCAAAGATTTAAATTTTTCATTGAAAAGGTCTTTAATGCCTTTGGCTTAGTTTGTTCCTAGATATTTTTTGAGACAATTTTGAATGGAAGGGTTCCCTGAACTTTTCTCTGATTGCTTGGTATATAGAAAGGCTACTGATTTTTGAAAAAAAATTTTTTTTTCAGCCTGCCACTTTGCTGAAAGTGTTGATCTTTCCTAGAAGTTTTCTGGTCAAATTTTTGGATCTTATGTGTAATATCATATCATCTACAAATAAGGATCATTTGACCTCTTCCTTTTCAATTAGTACCAGAGTGGGCTGTTAACTGTTAAGAACTTGACCATGTGCAGTTTTGAAGAAATGTGGAAGACTTTGGAAGTTTGGGCTAGAAAAGTGGTTGATTGCTGTAAGCAGAGCTTAACAGGCCTTTCTAGTAAACACCTGGAAGAAAGGAGTGCTGAGTACAATATAGTTCCATAGGGAAATAAGCACTTGGCAAAGAGTCTGGGTGTAGTCTGCCCTAGACCAAAAAGCTTGCCTAAGGCTAAGTTGAAAAGTAATGGACTAATTTCTTTGGCAGAAGAAATTTCAAGACAGTCTAATGTAGAAATGGTGGCATGGATATTAATGGTGAATATTATAGAGATTTACAGTGAAAAAGAGCAAATTGGGGAGAAAGAAATACAGAATGTACAGGATGGATTGAAAAAGAGCACTAGGAAGATTAATGTTGGAACCCTGGCATGTGATGGAGAGGATCCCATTCATAAAGAGATTAAAGTGATTAAGGAGATTATTCATAAAGATCCCATTCATAAAGAGATTAAAGTGAGGGGCCTAGAGATTCAAACTTAAAAATGGAGAGAGTGCCTCCAGGGCAAGACCACACCCAGTTAAGCCTCCAACTTGTGAAAGGAAAATGCTGCAGGGGCCACAGAAGAGAAAAGCTTCTAAAATGGATAAAGCAGGCTGGAGTCCACCCCAAACTTGCAGTTAAACTTGACAGTGTCGTTCACCCAGTGTGGCCTTTAGAGGCATGAAAGATGGAAGAGTGAGGGGGGTCATCAATTCTTCCTCTGAGATTTCAGAGAGCCTCAGAGGCCAGGCAGCATGAAGCAGGGATTCCCCTGCCTAGAGAAGGCCTGATAGGCCATTGTGTGAAGCTGTGAAGGTGAAGCCTGGTTGGCAATGGAGACCCTGAGAAGTTCACGATGCCAGAGCTGTGAGGAATTTGCCAAGAAGACCTGCCTACAGGGAGTGGTACCAGCACAAGAGAGAGATGTATGTTGCATGCAGCAAAGCTAGAGAGGCTGAGCCATCTAAGCCCTTTGGAAGCCCTGTGCGATCAGACAAACCATATAATATATTTTATGTATATTTATTAACTTATAAAGGAATGAGTACCCAGTGCCTAGCCCCGCTCTGCACCTCAGAGCCTGCCTTATCAGACTGTGCCAGACCCATAATTTGCTCATGCCTCTGGGGCCAGTGATCGCCCCAGATCCATTAGAAGTCAGTCCATGCTGTCTAGAGCTATAAAGAAGAGAACAGAAGAGCACAGGTGCTATGAGGAGGAAAGGGGAAAAGACAGGGGAAAAACAAGTGAGAGGGGGAAGGGATACGTGGTGGTTTGAATGAAAATGTCCCCCATAGGCTCCAAGTGTTTAGACATTTTGTCCCCAGATGATGGCGCTGTTTTGGGAGGTCTTAGAAGGTGTGGCTATCCTGGAGAAAGCACATCACCGGGGGTGGGCTTAGAGAGTTCTTAAGCCTTGCCAGATCTCTGGTCTCCCTCTTGCTTCCTGTGCCTGTGTGATGATATGAGAGCTTAACTTCTGCTGCTCCTGCTCCAGCCACCTAAAGCCACCATGCCTCCCTGCCATGACAGACTGTAATTCCCCTGGAACCATAAGTTCAAATAAACTCTTCCTTCTATAAATTGCTTGGGTCAGTGTTTCTATCACAGCAACAGAAAAGTGACCAATACAGTACTCCTTTAATTTTCTTCTCTTGTCTTATTGCTCCAGCAAGATTTTCAAGCACTACATTAAAGAGGAGTGGAGATAGTGGACAACTTTGTCTGGTTCCTGATTTTAATGGAAATGCCTCCAGTTTTTCTCCTTTAATTATGTTGATGTGTTTTCTCCAGTCTGATTCCCTCTAGGACTTTTAACACAAATGTATGCTGAATTTTATCAATAGCGTTTTTGGTGGCCATTGAGATGACCATGTAATTCTTGTCTTTAAGTCCATTTATATAATTTATTACAATCTCATTTATTGACTTACATATTTTGAACCATCCCTGCATCTCTGGACTAAAGCCAACTTGAACATGGCAGGTGATCTTTTTGGTGAGTGTTTGTATGCAGTTTGCAAGTATGTGGTTGAGAATGTTTGCATGTATGTTCATTAAGGATATGGGCCTATAATTTTCTTTTATGTTGTGTTTTTAGCTGGTTTTGATATTTACTTTGTTAATATTTCTTAGCTGCATACTACCACCCTCACTATATAAGTAGCCAGTTCACAATCAGAATTCCCATAGCTCTGTCCATTCCTTAAAGTGCTTTGTAACTCTTTGGCCCATATAAACTGTCTTTTCTCAGGAGTTGTTGGTTGCCCATGTGTGCTGTTTATTTTATGCCCTGAGTACCTACCTAAGCATCCATCTCAAAAAATATTTCTTGAATAGATATTCCAATATTTTCATATGTTTCACAAGTTCTTTTTCCTAATTTAGAAAGTTACCCCTTTTCAAAAAATTACAAACAACAAAAGAAAAGTAACTTTATCACAACATAAAATAAAGTGAGCATAGAAGCAGAATTTAGTCAGAGAAGGTGGAAAACATTTGAACCTGAGGATCAATATGTTTAGTTTATAGAACCTACACTGAGAAAAGGCTGCTTTAGAGCAATGTCCTCTCAATATGGAGTGTGCCATGCACATGCTCGAGCTGAGGGCACATAGAAGGCAACTGTCTAGAGTATTTTGGGGAAGGAATAGAATTGAAGGCTTGAGTATAACACTGCATATTAAGATTGTTCCACTTCTGGGGCTGGAGAGATGGACAGCGGTTAAGAACACTGGTTGTTCTTGCAGAAGACCCGGGTTCAAATCCTGGCACCCACATGGCAGCTCACAACTGTCCATAACTCCAGTCCCAGGGGATCCAACAGCCTTTGCTGACCAATATAGGCACTGTACGACACTGGTGCACTTACCTGCATGCAAGCAACACACACGTACACATACAATAAAAACAATAAATAAAATTTTTAAAATATATATTTAAAAAAGATTGCTCCACTTCTATAAATTCTGTTAACACACCCATTTAATTCTGATGATAGAGGTGCCAGCTTCACTGCTCCTGTTTTATATCCAGAAAACAGGTTAAGAGATTAAATAACTTTAACAAAATTATACAAGCAATAAAAATCCACCTAGGATCTTACTTCTGAGCTTTCATCCTTCACTACACAGTTTCATAAAAGAGGCATTCCAAGAATAACTAGCATCATGCAAAACACCAAATTTATACAGGTCCATGTGAAAATATTTAATGATAGGATACTCTTTAATAGCTATGGAATAATCTACAAATTTTTTTGGTCTTTTTGAGACAGGGTCTCCCCTGTAGCCCCGGCTGGCCTGGAACTCACTTTGGAGACCAGGCTGACCTGATCTCACAGAGATCTTCCTGCCTCTGCCTTCCGACTGCGGGGAGTAAAGGCATGTGCCACCATGCCTGGCAGAATCTATGATTCTTAAATGTTATGAATTAATCTCAGACTCACCTGAAGTCTATAAAGAAAGCAAAGCAGATTTTTCCCATGTTAGAGAAGAGGATATTTTAGCTTAAATCAGGTTAATAACTTCCCCAATATCACAAGGCCCTATAATTCAAGTCCTGAAATCTAATTAGAGACTTTAATTGTGCTGTATGGTCTCCATAATTTATTAAACTCACTATTTACAACAAAATTTGATCTACATGAAATTGGCCTACATAGGTCAATTGCGTGTCATTTATATGTGATAACATAATAAGTGGTAATGTGATGCTCATCACACACTAAGCACTCAAAAATTAGTAAATATTATGTTACATATCAAATCAAATGTAAATATTCCTGGTAGCTTTCTTACTGCTTCTATAATCGTTTTAACTGAAGACAATGATTTCCATACTTGGGAATGTGGGCACAGTACATTTTCATCAAAGTGAGTTTCAATCCTAAATAACCTCAGGGCCTAGACTTTAGAAACTGAAAGGGTGCAAATAAAGTGCTTATTTTCTTTCCACCATGTGGTGTCATCCTGCTTTCAGTGTGCTCTAGATCTGGGGCTTACAAACTTTTTCCAGAAAGCAAAATCTAGAAATGTTTCCTACAACACTAAAACAGTCACAAGTCATATCTAAACAAATGGGTGAGGCTGGGTTCTCAGAAAACTTTGTTTCAAAAAAAAAAAAAAAAAAACAGATTTGGCCCATCCAACCTTCAAAGACCTTATTCTAGATAAAGGAATTGGGGAACTGCAAGAAATTCAGGAAAACTCTGGAAAGCATGATGACAGGAAACATAGTAGCATAGGAGCCAGGGGAAGAGAGACATGGGAGTGTGAGGGGTGTGAGAGCGTGAGGGGCATGGGAGTGTGGTGAAGATGGGCATGAGAGATACAGAAGCATAGGCAGAAGAGGCATAAAGGTAGAAGGTGGCCAGAGAGGGAAGTATATTTTTGCACTGTTGTTCCACTCCTGTGCCTCAGAATCTTATATTCTGTGTCTTATCTCTCTTTCTGGCTGTCTTCCCCTTAAGAGGTGTCTGGACACATTTCCATTGCTCTGACTTCCCATGCTTAGCTTTATTTGTTTGTCTTAGATACTGAAGTGCACAATGTAGTGAATGATGGACCAAAGGGTGTATGCCCACGGGTCTGCACCATTTAATTAATAAAGAGTTCAAGCCAAGTGATACATCAGATCAGAACCAGTGTATGATGAAAGGGCAGAAGTGAGGCAAAGCATCACATTTGAGAAAATTAAATACCCGTAAAATCTGAAGAGAAAAATATGAGACCTTGCTGTTAATGATTGACCCTTTGCACCTTCAACTAAACACTGATAGGTAAAAGGTCTAAACAAGAGCATTTCTGTGAATACATACAGTTTAGAGGAGTCATTGCACCAATCTGCCAAGTTTGAAACATATGGGAGGAGCGTGTGGGAAGCAAGGGCCTCAGGTGTTATGAGGTAAGAGGAGTAGAAGGCTCAGGGTATTAGGACAGTAAGGGAGCAGGGTTCAGAAGTACCTCGCTGTAGTGGAGGCTGGTCCACACTATCATTCTTCTCAGACAGCTGCAAGGAACATTAAGAAATGTCTAGCTGGATTCAGTAAAGAAAACATGCTCCCAGAAAAACTTAAAACAAGATAGTTACAATCTTAGAAATTTGTTTATTTATTTTTTGGTCTTTTTGAGACAGGGTCTCCCTGTATCCCCATCTGGCCTGGAACTCACTATGTAGACCAGGCTAGCCTTGAACTCACAGAGTTCCCAAGTGCTGGGACTAAAGGCATGCACCGCCATGCCCAGCCTTAGAAATTTTTTAAATAGCTGTAATATTATTTATTTTCATTTTCAAGTAAAAACAGAAATTGCTTAGAATTATCATGATTATATTTATCCTAACAGATAATTCTCTTTAGAAAGTATGAACTTGGAGCTGGAGAGATGGCTCAGCAGTTAAGAATACTGGCTGTTCTTGCAGAAGACCCAGGTTCAAATCCCAGCACCCACATGGCAGCTAACAACTGTCCATAACTCCAGTCCCAGGGGATCCGACAGCCTCTTCTGACTTCTGTGGGCATTGCACGACATGGATGCACTTACCTACATGCAGGCAATACATGCATACACATAAAATAAAAATAATAAATGAATTTTTTTTAAGTATTAACTTAGCTGGGCATGGTGGCGCATGCCTTTAGTCCCAGCACTCAGGAGGTCAGGAGGCAGAGGCAGGAGGATCTCTGTGAGTTCAAGGCCAGCCTGGTCTACATAGTGAGTTCCAGGCCAGCTGGGGCTACAGGGAGACCCTTTCCCAAAAAAGAGGGGCAAAAAAAAACAAACAAAAAAAAACCGTGTGTGGTGACACATGCCTTTAATCACAGCACTTGGGAGGCAGAGGCAGGCAGATCTCTGTGAGTTCAAGGCCAGCCTGGTCTACATAGTGAGTTCCAGGACAGCTGGGGCTACAGGGAGACCCTGTTTCAAAAAAGACAAAAAAAAAAGAAATAAAGAAAAAGAAAACCATAAGATGAATAGCAATAAGAATCTAGAGGCATAAAATGAGTGTACAGAATAGAATTTTAACCCAAAACCATGAAATGTTGGTCATTATTTAGTAGCAAGCAAGTGGTAACAACTATATATTTTACACGGTGCTAATCTTTTCAGATTAAAAAGAATTAAAAATAAAACCATTGAGATAAAAGACATTTAATTTATATACAAGTATTAATTCACTATTGGATAAAAGGGTATTTTATCTATCCAATACCTCATCATTAAATAATACTACTATCAGCACATGTTAAAACATGGTTTAATGGTTGTGGTATAGTAATCTGAATTTCTTCCATAGTGTTCTTCACAGACTAGATTAGTCTTTGGGGTTTTTTTTTTTTTTTCACTTTTTAAAAAGTATACAGGCCAGGGATAGAGAGATGGCTCAGTGGTTGGGAGCACTGATTGCTCTTGCAGAGGACCCGGATTCAGTTCCCAGCACCCACATGGCATTCCAGAGGATCCAATGCCCTCTTCTGACCTCTGGGGGCATTGCACAACATGAGTGCACTTACATACATGCAGAGACAATATACTCATATATAAAATAAAATAATAAAATATTAAAAATAATTATGCAGGCCAGCCAGGTGTGATGGAGCATGCCTTTAGTCCCAGCACTCAGGAGGCAGAGGCAGGCAGATCGCTGTGGGTTCAAGGCCAGCCTGCTCTACACAGTGAGTTCTAGACCAGCTGGGGCTATAGGGAGACCCTGTCTCAAAAAGACAAAAAAAAAGTATATAGTACAGAAGCATTAAGTACATTCACATTGTTGTATCCATAGTTTTCTAACCTTGAAAACTTGTACTTACTAAACACCAACCCCACTCTGCTCTCCCCCTAAGCCCTGCCAGTCACTACTTTTTTCTATGAACTTGACTGATCTGAGTGTCACATATAAGTACATTCATATAGTATTTGTCTTTTCATAATTGTCTTATTTTACTTACCGTAATATCTTTAAGGTTCATCTATTTTATAACATGTGCCTCAGTTTCCTTTTTAAAGTTGAATAATATTCCATTGTATGTATACACCACACTTTGCTTATTCATTCATCCATCAAAAAAATTTGGGTTTACTGCAAAGAATAAGAGTCTGCATAATGTGGGTCCTTGGACAGGACTCCTAAATCAAAATACACCCACCCAGGGCTCAGGTACCATTGCAGAAGAGGGGGCGGAAAGATTATAAGAGCCAGGAAGGAGGTGCATGCACATACGGAAATAGTCCTACAGGCTCCTGGGACCCTTCTTATACAAACTTAGAGCAATGGTGTCAGCATGCACAAGACCCATACAAACTTAAGCAGACAAAAACCCAACCCAGAACTGTAGAAATGAATAGCAGGCCCCAATCTTAGTCAAAGAATTATTGGCATCTGATTACTGCTGGGTGAGGAAGAGCTGATCTTCTTGAAGGGAAAGAGTCTAGATAGGCTGACTAGTTCCCAGTGGATGAACTTGCACTGAGGGACATCTGGGGACACTAACTTTACATGATATGCCTTAACACAAATGATATAATGTATGAACTCCAGTGGGGGGGGGCTATGGGAGGGTGCCATAAGGGAAGGGGGTATAAAGATGATTTTCTGTATGAAATACACAAAAATTCAATAAAAAATTTTAATTTGGTTTACTTCTATATTAAAGCTATTGGATACAGGCTGCTGTGAGCATAGGTGTGAATTCTCATCAAGACCTGGCTTTCAATATTTTTTAAAATATATTCAAAAACAGAATTGCTAAATGATATAGTTCTGTTTGAATAATTTTTAAAGACATGGCCTGGCTATTTAGCCCAGGTTAGCACCATCCTCCTGCCAAGTATTGAGATTACAGGCTTGTACCACCATATTGGAGCTTATGTTTAAATCTTAATGCTGTTTTGCACAGTGGCTATGCCATAAAACAGTATACAATTTTATTTCTGAGACAGGGTCTGTTGCGCTACCTAGGCTGGCCTCAGACTATTGATCCCCCTGCCCAAAGCCTCCCAAGTGCTGAAATTGCAGGTACTCCACCCCTACGCTCAGCAAGAATTGCAGTTTCTCCACCCTTGTCAACTCTTGTTTGTTCTTCCCTCCATCTTTCCTTCCTTCCTTCCTTCCTTCCTTCCTTCCTTCCTTCCTTCCTTCCTTCCTTTCCTTCCTTCCTTCCTTCTGTCCTTCCTTCCTTTTGTAGCCATCCTAGTAAGTATAAAGTGGTGTCTCTTGCAGTTTTGATTTGCATCTCCCTATTAATCATTGTCTAATGGCTAATAATACTGAGCATCTTTTCATTTACTTGTCATCCACCTATATATTCTCACAGGAAAACATTTATTCAAGTCCATCACCTATTTTTAACTGGGTTGTTTATTAGACTAGTCTTTCTCATAAACATATGTTTGCCAATTTTTTAGCTTTGATATTTTTTATCTGTTAAGTGTTTGTGAGGTTTACATTCTTTACAAACAGATATCATCAGCTCAGCAAGCAGAGAGCTTCAGTATTCCTGATTTTTTAGGGTCCGTGACTTTTGCTTCACATACCTTTGACCTTAGTGAAAAAATATACTGTAGTTCAAAAAAGGGCTGCAAATGTAGTATTTCACTAATGCTAACCAAGAATGCTATCCAAAGAATGGAAAAAATCATTAGTATTCATGAAAAAACATTATCTAAAGTTTAACACTTATTCATTATCCTTTTAAGTATAAAACTCCATATCTATCATTGCTTCTTTAAATTTATGGATTTTTTTCCCTAGGCCTGTTACCATAAGAGGAAACTATTTAGCTCTGATGACAGGGTTTTTGGAAGGTGACTAAGTCTTGGCATGCTTATCTGGCACAATCTGTGAGACATTCAATTTGTGAAGGTTCTGAAATAACTACTACTTTGACATTACTATAATTGTCATCCTTTTGCTTCTTGCTGGTCCCCGATTCCCAAGAGATTCTTTTGTGGGGATGGGAGGTTGGTGTATGAGTATGCATGTGCACTCATGCATGTGTGCGCCTATAGAGAGCAGAGGTTGACAACAGGTATCTTCCTCTATTTCTCTTCACCTTTTTTTAAAAGACAGGGTATGTCTCTGAACCTGGAGCTCACCGTTTTAGTTGAATGTATGGCCTAGGATCCACCTGTCTCTGCCTCCCCTGTGCCTGGGTTACAGAAGGAGGCCTTGCTTAGGTTGAGCAAGCACTGTACCACTGAGCTATAACCTATAACCTCAGTCCTTCACTTTTTGAGATAGGGTCTGCTATGAAGCCCAGGCTAGCCATGAACTGACAGTTCTCATGTAATCCAAAGTGCTTGGATTACAAGCATGTGCTACCACATCCAGCACCAGTCCAGGAGACCATCTTAATGTCATAGTTTATAAAAGTTCCTAGGGAAAGCTTTCATAATATTCCTAACATCCAGAAGTAACTTAGTATCTTTAAAGTGGTATTTACTATTGGGGAAAAATTATGTGTGTGTGTATATATATGTGTGTGGGTATATACTGAAATCAAGTATAGAGAAAAGTTTTCCTTTACTCGGATTTAAATAGCTGAAAATAGATGCTAAATTAGTTTAAAAGTTTTTTCAATTCTTTTTTTGGGGGGGGTCTTGTTGAGACAGGGTCTCCCTGTAGCCCCAGCTGGCCTTGAACTCACAGAGATCCACCTGCCTCTACCTCCTGAGTGCTGGGATTAAAGGCATGCACCACCACGCCTGGCTTTCAATACATTCTTTCTTATCAATTGTATTGAATTTTACAATTTTCATACAATAATGTTTGATATTTCGATCCCCTCCTTTATTCATACCTCCCTTCCCCTGCCCCCTGCCCAATTTAATGTATTCTCTTATATAGATAATGGATTATAGAGTCTGATTTCTGTTCCTAAATGTCCTTCAGTGTGAGTCCACCCACTGGGCCCACCAAGAGTCTCATTCACAGCAATGAAGAACAAACTAGGACACACACACACCTAAGAAATACAAATAAATCTTTAAAAACATTTTATCATTAAATATTATATTTTCATACTTAAGAGCTTTGAAGACAGAAACCTCAGGTTTACTCTACTTGATAGTTTTTAAGGTCCTTCCAGTTTATTTCCATGTGATCAGACCCTTTTGTCTGCATTTCTACACTGCTGTCCATTCTTCATCAAACCTAAACATAAGAATTTTGTTTTCTCTGAGTCATTGGCTCTTCATCTGTGAAGTCTCCCATACCCCATAAACCTTGACCAAACTCACTCACCTTTTCCTTGGTAATCTGCTTTTGTTAACAGAAGTATCAACCATGACCTATGTAGTGAGTGATGAAAAGGTATTTTTTTTACCCTTTACACACTCAAAGAAAAACAGGAGATTGCAAAATCTTATATAAAATCTGGGGTGAGTGCTATCCTTTACTCCCTGAAAAACATATTAAGCAAGAGTTGAGCCAAAGAATGTTCAAACAGAACTGCTTATCTGTTTCAGCTGAGGCTTCCATCCCACAGAGAATAATCTACATGCTAAAACAGCAAGGCAGAACATACTAAAAGATTACGAAAGGTTAGATTTTTCATTCCATCAAAGAATACTCAAGAAAAGGTGGAAAGGCATGAGATCTTTAGCAAGGACTTCCTTATAAAGAGGTGTCTGTCCAGTGAACTCATCTCAACAGAGGGGAAAAGCAAGCTACTTTACCCCCTCCTGAAACCACATAAGGGATACTTCAAAAACAGCATCGTAGAGGTTATCTTACATCAGCTGAATGCAGCAGAACTAACAAAGAAATAAACTATTCCTGCCAACAAGGGAAAAAGTCCTTTTACGTGTGTGTGAGACCCAAATGAACCACCAGGAGAGCAGAACTACGTATTTTAAAAGGACTGTACCCATGAAAGTTCCTCTATAATGCCAGGGGATCCTGTCAGTAAGTTTTGGGTGCAGACAACCACAAAAATCCAGGGTCACAATAAGAACTGCAGTTTGTGGTCTGAGATGAACTTACAGAGCTCTGCACTATACACAGGGCCACCAACAGAGCTTCAGGTACTCAGGAAGCTACTGAAGGCCATAGCTAGACAAGTAATGGCCATTTTGGTGCCCTTTAATTCACTTATTTTTTCCTGAGAGGGCCTGACTCTGAACGAATCACAAATAGCTGCTACCAACAGGGAAGAAATGAATCATAGAAGAATAAAAAAGTTGGCTACGACTCTCTGACTCTCACTCCCTCTGTCCTTCCCTTCTTTCCTTCCTTGTTCTTTTTTAAAATTTCCAATAAACAATGTCCATGTGTGACCAGTTGTAGTATTTGATAATAGTCTCTGACTGGTGCAAAATGAGCTTCTTTGATAAGTGGTGACTGGGATATTTGTCTATAAATATAAGGATACATATTTTGCACATAGTAGGCTATCACATTAATTTAGCGAGGTGATAGTCTTGGGGTTTTCTCTAAGATCTATGACCACTCCAGCCATGTGTATTGGTTATGTTTACAATCCCTCACTTCAGTTTCCCCCCACTGAGTGGGCTTTTAGTCCAATTAGATAGCTGTTGATTACCCCCAAGATAAAAGTGCCACTACTATACCAGTGCGCCTTAACAGGAATGACAGAGTATATGGGGTCTAGCAGGGGGTCTATGGGATGGTGCCAGTGGTATATACCAGTGCGCCTTAACAGGAATGACAGAGTATATGGGGTCTAGCAGGGGGGTCTATGGGATGGTGCCAGTGGTATGGGGTATAAAGATGATTAAGATTGTTTGAGATGTTCTGTATGAAATACACAAAAAATTCAATAAAAACAAATTTTTACAAAAATTTCCAACAACGCAGGCCCAAACTAGAGAAAATGAGAAGTCATAAATTGGACTAGAGTTTAAAAGTTTTTTTTAATCTGTTTATATTTATTTTGGGGACAGGGTCTCATATAATCCAGGCTGGTCTCAAACCAACTTTGTAGCCAAGGCTGACCTTGAACTTATGATCCTCGTTCTTCTTCTTCCCAAAGTTCTAGGATTACATGCATGCATCACTATGCCCAGCTCTGAAGTTTTGAAAATAGATTGGACCTGAGTTTGGGGGTGTTTTGTTTTGTTTTGTTAATTTTATTTATTTTTATTTTATGTGTATGTGTGTATTGCCTGCATGTAGGTAAGTGCACCCGTGTCATGCAATGCCTGCAGAGGACAGAAGAGGCTGTCGGATGCCTGGAACTGGAGTTACGGACAGTTGTTAGCTGCCATGTGGGTGCTTGGATTCAAACCTGGGTCTTCTGCAAGAAAAATCAGTATTCTTAACTACTGAGCCATCTTTCCAGCCCCTGGACTCGAGTTTTTTAATACTTTAAATGAAATAACAACAACAACAAAAATAGGACTTGTCTTGGATTTCATCCACCAGCAAGTAAAATGAACCAATGTAAGAGGGCAGGTTTATGGAGCAGGGCGGGAGAAAAGGCAGTGTCTGTTTATAGCACATCTGTGGTATGTGTATGAGCAAAACGTATTTGAAGATAAAAAGGTTATGCTGTTATGCTGTTAGGGGACAACATGAAGGCATAAAGTCACTTTCTGGAATCAGCCCACAGCAGCAAACAAAATATCTCAGTGCTTAGCTTTAGGGCTGTTTTAAAACCTTGTGATTATTTAGTAAGCTTCTCTTCTCCTGCATAGATGGTGCCATCATTTGTTTAAATAATGTGTTCAAGTAAGAAATGTAAATATGTCAAGCTCACTATGAGTTGGGCAGAATGCCACAACATTCTGAAATTCTAGGGAAAAAATATTTCCTCATGGAAGAGGGGGCAAAAAGAAACTCATAATTTATACCAGTACTTTTCTATTATTGACTATGAAAGGTCCTTTGAGTTTCAAAAACTGTCATATTCATAGTGATTATTTATTCAGTGTAGAAATGATATTTATACTATATGAACACCAGTATATCAAGTAGGCTGTTTTGTTATTTATTCTATTAGCATATATTAATTATACATAGTTATGGATTTCATATGACATTTCCATACATGTTTATAATTTCATCCTATGCATCTCCATCCACCTCTGTGTTTCCCCCTACTCCTGATCTTACAACTTGCTTTTTCCACTTAATTTTTGAACTATGGAAAATTTAGGAAATTTTCCTTTTCTACAGGTATATACCTACAAATAAAAGTGTAAGCCATAGAGTAGACTTGTGCAACTCACAAGAGCTTTCCAAATGCCTTCAAAATGGATATGTCAATGTATGTTCCTACAAGCAATACTGAAAGATTCTCAGAGTCTGTTCACATTCTGTGCTGTCAGATTTAAATATATGTCAAGTTCATGGGTGTGAAGAGGATGGGTTTTTGTTTTTGTTTTGCTTTGTTTTGTTTTTAACTTGACATTTTTCTAAAGACTACTGAGGCTGAGTATTATATTTATTAACTCAGGGTTTCCTTTTCTGGAGCAGGCCCATTTTGGTGTTGAACTCCTTTTCTTTTTCCTATTTGATTTGAAATAAATTTTTTATATGCTGGACATTAATCCTTTGTCAGTTTTCTTTCCAGACTCTATGACCTGTCTTCAAACTTTGGTATGGTACCTTTTGATGCACAAAAGTTTTTAACTTCTTTAAGTATTCATTTTTATTTATTTTATGTATATCAGTATATTGCCTGCATGTATAAGTCTACCACCTGAGTGCAGGGCCCAAGGAGACGAGAAAAGGGCATTGAATCCCCTGGAACTGGAGTTACGGACAGTTGTGAGCCACCATGTGAATGCTGGGAACTAAACCCATGTCATCTGCAAGAGCAGCCAGTGCTCTTAACCACTGTACCATTTCTCCAGACCCCCAAAAACTTTTAATTTTAATAAGTAATCAAATTGATCAATATTTTCCTTTGTGATTTGTACTCTGTGTTGCCTACAAAATTCCTCCCTACACTAAGATCAGGAAGATATTTGCCTACAATAGTTCCAAAAGCTTTGAAGTTTTAATTTTCATATTTAGGTCTTAACACATCATTTCAGTGTACAGAATAAACTGGAAGTTTAATTCCCTTATCCTTCTTCATAAGGCTAACAAATGGTTCTGCCATAATTTTCTGAAAAATCCATTTGTTGAGATTAGTATGTGCACTTCCCTGCCTATGTTACTTAAGTTTTCAGACTACACACAACCTTGCAGAGACTCCACTTTGCAACGAGCATATGACTCCATTCTGAATTCAAATGTAGGAGCAGGATGGCTCTGTATCTTGTATACATGTAGACAGTATCAGTTGTCCAGTACTACCCACATGGCACAGACTGATAACTTGTTCCTAAAAGTAGAAAGGGTGCCATTCCATAAATTCATTAAATTAGATCAGTAATGTAGGAGCACATGAGCATATTAAAATCAAATCAGGAAAGCCAGGCCTGAGAACTTGTCAGACACACCAGACAGAGGAAAGATTATAACTGCCTCAACTGGACCTCATAAAGAGGACACTTAGCACTGTAATGCTGATGACCCCAACAACCTATCATCTGACTACTAGGTGTGTGTCATGGGACAGACAGGCAAAAAACTCCCAACTGTCCCAGGGGCTTCAGCTCAGCTCTGTTCTATTTACAAAGCCTACTCAGATTACTATCTATCCATCCACCTGTTCACTATCCAGAATCAGTCCTGCCCTCCATCTCTATAGCCTCCACTATACCTCATTTCTGAAGCTCTACTCTGACCCTGTGGCCTGACTCAGCAGCAGTATCTGCTCCAGACTTCCAGCCCAGATTCATTATTCCATAGAGACTAGTTTTTCTCCATCACTATCACCTCTGTCTTTCAGGCCTCTGAAACTTCTTTAACTCTGCTGCAACTCTTTAAGTCCTTTGTAAACAACCTGTAACCTGACTATATAGAGATACATTTACTGTGTGATGTGTAATGAGATCACTGAGAGTTAATAATACTAAATTAAATTGGGATAAAAGAACCTATGTTTGCCTTCACCAGAGTTATCAAAGGAAGTGGGACTGCTCAGCAAATTGCTGCCAACAAAACTGCCATACATTGTGAATTTATTGTTATTTAATAAATTCTCCCACTATGGAAAGGCACAAATGTGCTCATCTATGCTTCTGAAATAGCACATTCACAAAACCATTAATTCCTAATATCTGCCTACCACAGTACTTACTAAAACTATCTTGCATGTTCTTGTCCCTTTGTTCTAATAGATGCTATCCTTGTGTTTCCTAAAGAGTAAGTCTAATTTCCTTGAGTATTCTCTCTGAATTGAGCCCCTAGTATTCCTTACCAGGCTCTTTTACCCAAGAAGAATCATACACCCTCCCCACAGAAGGACAGAGATCAAGAAGATACTAGTGAGGGAGTCACCAAAATCAAAACTGCATCTTCCAAGCCATGTCTCCCCAGGAACCCCAGCCCCAAAGACAGTTTAATTAAAGGGATATTCAAAAATATTCACAGTGTTCTCACCACAAATGTAGTGCAGTCAATAATGTTGAATCCTTCCAGGAGAAAAGGACAAAAGAATGAACAAAGAGAAGGAAAGGTATTTTTAAATGTGATACAAAGGATTTTTACTGCTAAATTGTTATAATTAGAACATGATCAGAAGATATAACTTTAAATTGTTAAGGGTGGTACCTTTGAGGTTCTAAAAGTATAGAGATGTATGGAGTTATCTTTTTTTTCCCAAAATCTTCTTAAATAATATAAATGCATCCCTTCAGAGATTTGCTCTACCCAGTGGTTCACCGAGAACACTGCAGTTTTCACAAAGAGTAATTGCTAGTGAATGATAACTTTTTAAACACTGCCCCCTAATGTGCATATTCAGCTTCTTCTGAAATTATAAGGACCATACTAATAAAAAAAATCAGGTCCTTCCTCCCTGGACATCAGTTTAGCATTTCTGTTCAGCAGACCAGATTTCACAGACTGAGGCAATTTCAACCACACAACTGTCAGGCTTCATTAAAGTAAATCCCAGCTATTGCTCTCATCAGTAATACAGCCAACATGTGAGGGGGAACAGATGATCTGGGCTTGGACAGCACTGACAACCAGTAATGCCACTGGGAAATATCAGGAAATACTAGAATCCTCATCATGACATGTGCAACCTTAAACTGATATAATCAGTCTTGTTTTTTAATTTTAAATAATTACCAAGAATGACAAACTTCTAAAAAATAGATGAACTTTGCTTCATATTCACAAACTCATGACTCATAACTGACATTTGCTTCCAAAAGGATCTGTTGACTCGACTTCCTGGCTAGTAAATTTGTTCCTGACTTCTACCACTGCAATATGATTAACAACACATGAAAGAGAACGACAGAACAGTTCTCAAGTAGAGTGGTTCAATGTTCTATAATCAAAAACTGCATGTCAGAACTTTACAGTGACTAAGTATGGAAAAAAACTGAGCCATTTAATATAGAGTCAAGAAGCCTAGGAATTTTGATGTATATTAATTGTACAAAATAATGAGTTTCATGGTGTGACTTCCATACATGTGTATAATATACTTTAATCAATTTACCCCCATTACCATCTCTTGTCCCCTCCTGCTGACCTAATTCTTCTTCTAAATAGCCTCTCTCTTCTATTTATTATGTCTTTTTTAAAAAACTCCAGAATCTACATATGAGAGAGATATGTAATATTTGTCTTTCTGAGTCTGTCTTATTTTGTTTAACATGATGATTTCCACTTTCGTCCATTGCCCGGCAAATGACATTATTTCATTCTTCTTTATAGTTGAATTAAACTTGTGTCTATATACTACATTTTCTCTCTGATCATCTATTGATGGTCAACTAGGCTGATTCTATAACATGGATATTGTGAATAGTGCTGTAATAAACATAGGTGTGTAGATATCTCTAATACATGCTGACTTGGATTCATTTTGGTATATACAGGAATGGTATCCAGTAGCTGGATATTTCTGGTAGTTCTACTTTTAAGTTTTTGAGGCACCTGTATAGTGATTTTCATAGGTTCCAGAAAAAAATGTACATTCTCATCAATAGTGTGTAAGAGTTGTAGTTTCCCCCAACCCCCATCCTCACCAGAATTTTTGGTTGCTTGTTTTCCTGATGATAGCCATTCTAACTGGGTAAGATAGAGTCTCAGCATAGTTTTGATCTGCATTTCCCTATTGGATGAGAATTTGAACATTTTTTATGTGAGAAGACCGAGTTCTAAAACTACCTGCTGTTAAGTAGCTGTGTAACCTCAGATCGCCTAGCCATTCTGAGCATTATTCTAAAGATTATCAGGAGGCAGTGATGGAGAGAGTTACAGAATAATGAAGGATTTTCAGACTGCCTTGCCCCATTCCTCCCTAATCCTCCACCCTTACCACTAAAAACCATGTGATTTACCATTCTCCTCTTGATTGAGAACTACTAGGTCATATAATATATGTATATAATATATAAGACCTTTCTCCAATGTCTTGTCTACAGTGAAACAGAACTTGAAGCCAGACATGGTGGCACATACCTATAATCCCAGCCCTTGGGAGATGAAGGCAGGAGGTTCCGAGGTTCAAGTTTATCCTCAGCTACATAGAAAGTTCAGGCAGTCTGGGCTACATGAGACCACGTGTCAAAATTCTGTTATGGGAATAACCAATCACCTTCTGATTTGATTTAAAGCCTACTTCACAGGATGGAGCCCATATCTGAAACTGTTATCAAGGCCAAGAACCTGTGGTCAGAGGCTATAGGGGAAAACCTTCTACTATTATTCTGCTAAATAGACACAGTATTAAAACGGGCTCCTAACGACTTATTGTTATACATGTAGATTAGTTGCATCTCACAACACTCAGAGAAGTTTCTTCTTGAAGCACAGAGACCCACAAATTGTCAGTGAGTGGAGAATAATAGACTGCAGAGTTCTCAACCCTAAATGGGACATGTATATCACACCTTCTCCTGCTAAGGGTAAGAGATCATTGCAGAAGAGGGGATGTAGAGACAGAAAGAATCAGAATGGTAGTGGAATACAAGGAAACTGTGTTGTCAGTTACATGTATGAACCTCAGCACTTGTGACAGCATGCAAAAAACCTGTGCAAGCCCAAGCCAGACAAAAATTCAGCATGGAGACGGGAGGTGGGCAAGAAGACTCGACCCTAGCTGAGGATCTACTGGCAGTTGATAGCTTCTGGGAGAGAAAGAATCAGATTGCTTTAAAAGTGTAACACCTAGTAGGTTGACCAGACTTAAAGGCATGGTCCCACATACTAGAGCATTCAGGAAACACAAATTGGATTTGATAGGCCTTTTAATAATAATAATAATAATAATAATAATAAAAACAATAGAGGACATGAAGGTGGGAGTGGCAGTGTGGTGGGAGTGGAGGTGGGGAGGGGTCTGAATATGATCAAAATACATTGTATGCTCTCTCATACCCACAGGCCTCTCTCCAGGACCAACACAGCTCCTCAGTGCAGTCCCCAGGAGTCCTTGGGGCCTCTTCCTGCCCGATCTGCCTTTGCATCTCTGGGTGGCATTGACACCAGCTGCCCTAGACCAGCATCTTTCCTGGGCCAGGCTCCCAGGCCAGTCCAACCCCCAAATTCCTGAGGCCAAAATCGTTCCTGGAGGGATCCAGACCTTAGGAGAAAGGCTGAAAACACCTGACCCTCATCTGAATTGGGCCGCTGTGGGAACTCCTGAAGACAAAAGCAATTAGGCCACTCCAATTAAAAAAAAAAAAAAAATCAAAAGAGAGAACCAGAAGCTTAGACAAACCAGCATCTCATGCCCAAAAAGTAAACCACAAAGACACATAAAGTTCACAAAAACAAGCAGACCTAAACTTGAAGGCCTGAGTCTTACACAAAAATCAGAAACTACAAAAGAAATTCACATGTCAAAATAATGTGAAAGACCAAAATAACATATCCCTACCAAATACCAATAGTCTGCTAGAGGAGTACAATGAGAACCCCCTAGAGATAACACAGGACATGGAACTCAAAAGAACAATTATAAACGTGATAAAAGAATTCAGTAAATTTAAAGAACACACACAAAAAAAAATCAAAGAACTGAAGAAGAGAGGGATTAAATTCTGAATGAATTCAGAAGGGTTAGAAATATTGAAGAATACTTAGGCTGAAATGAAGAAGGAAGTGAAACACTCAGTAAGCCAATTAGAAATGACAGGAGAGAGCCTCACCAATAGGATGAACGAAATGGAAAACAGAGTATCAAGACTGGTAGATAAAGTGGATGAACTAGACAACTCAAGCAAAGATTATGAAAAATTTAAGAAATCACAAGAATGGAATATGCAGGAATTGTGTGACACCATAAAAAGACCAAACTTATGAATCATAGGCATACAGGAATGAGAAGAATCCCAAGACAATGGCATGGACCAGATCTTCAACAGAATTGTAGAAAAAAATTACCCAAAATTAAAGAAAGACATGCCCAAACAAATACAAGAAGTATATAGAACACCAAACAGACAGGGCCAGAAAAGAAACTCTCCACGGAACATCATAGTAAAAACACTACATGTACAAAGCAAAGAGATAATTCTGAAAGCTGCAAAAGAGAAATAAGAAGTCACATATAAAGGAAAACGCATTAGGATGACAGCTGACTTTTCAGTGCAGACTATGAAAGACAGAAGAGACTGGACCAAAGTATTCCCAGTTTTAAATGACCACAGGTGCCAACCCAGATTACTATACCCAGCCAAAAGGTCGATTATAGTCGAAGGGGAAAGAAAAATCTTCCATTACATAAATAGGCTGAAGGAATTCATGTCCACAAAACCAGCCCTTCAGTGAGTTCTGGAAGCAATACAAAGAGCTGAAGAAAGGAATGACTATACCCAAGGGGTTG
>NW_008341028.1:477838-478610 GCF_000622305.1 Nannospalax galili | reverse complement strand
GGATTAAGAAACAAAACTCATCTTTTTGTTGTCTGCAAGAAACTCATCTCACTTTCAAGGACAGACACTATCTCAAAGTGAAAGGTTGGAAAAAATATGCCAAGCAAATGGCACTAAGAAAAAAGCAGGCATGGAAATTCTAATATCTGACAAAAAAGACTTTAAAACTAATCAGAAGAGACAAAGAGGGCCACTTCACTTTGATCAAAGGAACAATGAATCAAGAAGATATTACAACCATGAACATATATTCACCAAACTCTGGTGCACCCAACTTTATAAAAACAATACTACAGGACTTTAAGACCCAGATTAACCCCAACTCATTAATAGTACAGGACTTCAGTACCCCACTGTCTCCATTAGATAGGACAACAGGGGAGAGAGTTAACAGAGAGACATCTGAATTAAAAAATACCATAGAGCAAATGGACTTAACAGACATCTACCGAGTATTCCACCCAAGCACGAAAGGACATACTTTCTACTCAGCACCCCATGGAACCTTCTCCAAAATCGATGATATACTGGGGCACAAAACAAACCTCAACAAATACAAAAAGACTTAAGTAATTCCATGCATTCTATAAGACCACAATGTAATAAAGCTTACAATCAAGACCCAAAGAAGCCCTAAAAACAACATGAACACATGGAGATTAAACAACACACTCCTGAATGAGAATGGGTTAAAAGAGAAATTAAGAAAGAAATAAAAGTATTCCTGGAATTAAATGAAAAGGACAATACAACACAACAAAACCTCTGGGAC
>NW_008341028.1:476490-477222 GCF_000622305.1 Nannospalax galili | reverse complement strand
AAAACCTCCCGACTAAAAAAAGCCCAGGACCAGATGGATTTACAGCAGAATTCTATCAGACATTTAAAGAAGATCTACATCCAATACTACATAATTTATTCAAAAAAATAGAAATGGAGGGAAAACTTCCAAATTCCTTCTATGAAGCCAGCATCACTCTCATACCAAAGCCTGGTTAAGATACAACCAAAAAAGAAAACTATAGGCCCATACCCTTAATGAACATAGATGCAAAAATTCTCAAAAAGATACTTCCAAACCACATAGAGACACACATCAAAAAGATCATCCACCATGATCAAGTTGGCTTTATCCTAGAGATGCAGAGATGGTTCAATATACGTAAGTCAATAAGTGTCATAAATCGTATAAATGGGCTCAAAGACAAGAACCACACGATAATCTCAATAGATGCAGAGAAGGCTTTTGACAAGATTCAACATGCATTTATGTTCAAAGTTCTAGAGGGAACTGGACTGGAGGGAACAAACTTACCTCACCATAATTAAAGCCATATATAACAAACCCACAGCCAACATCATTCTAAATGGAGAAACACTGGAAGCATTCCCATTGAAATCAGGAACCAGACAAGGCTGTCCACTATCCCCATTTCTCTTTAACATAGTGCTTGAAAACATTGCAAGAGCAATAAGACAAGAGAAGGAAATTAAAGGAGTAATAATTGGAAAAGAAGAGCTCAAATTATCCCTTTTTGCAGATGATATGATA
>NW_008341028.1:475057-475498 GCF_000622305.1 Nannospalax galili | reverse complement strand
GGAAATGGAAATTAAAACCACTTTAAGATTTCACCTTACCCCAGTCAGACTGGCTAAGATCAAGAGAACAAATGATACCAAATGTTGGAGAAGATGTGGGGAAAGGGGAACACTCATCCCCTGTTGGTGGGGCTGAACACTGGTTCAACACCTATGGAAAGCAGTGTGGAGAACTCTTAAAAATACTACAAATGAACCTACCATTTGACCCAGTTATACCACTCCTTGGCATATACCAAAGAACTCATCCTATTGCACAGACACTTGTACATGCACGTTTGTTGCTGCTCTCTTCACAATAGCTAAGAGATGGAAGCAACCTAAGTGTCCCTCAACTGAGAGTGGATAATGAAAATGTGGTTCATTTATATGATGGAATTTTACTCAGCAGTAAAGAAAGATGAAATCATGAAATTTGCAGGTAAATGGATGGAACTAGAA
>NW_008341028.1:473308-473572 GCF_000622305.1 Nannospalax galili | reverse complement strand
AGTAGCAGGGATATCAGAGTATAAGGGCTCTAGTCGGGAGGGAGGCTATGGGAGGGTGCTATCTGGGAAGTGGGTATAAAAATAAATTTTAAAAAATTTTTTTAATTCTTCAAAGCATAAAAAATTGCTCCTTAATAATTAGTAAATGTAAAAAACATTACCACTGAAATCTACCTGAAGACTTTATATCCATGCTCCAATGCTAAGGAGCTCAGAAAGTAACCAACTGTGACTAGTAATAATCAGATATATAGAGATTAGAAA
>NW_008341028.1:464970-473258 GCF_000622305.1 Nannospalax galili | reverse complement strand
AAACCTAAAAATTTACAGCCAATTTTGAAAGAGATGCATCTTAGCTCTGGAAATTGTTATTGAATATGTCAATGCTGTTGTAATGAAATGCTTCTTCTAATTATATGGTTATTAAATAAATAATTAAAAATACACTGTATGAAATTCTCAAAGAATCAATAAAAATGTTTTCTAAAAATAAAATAATACAATGTTTAAGAACTGAAAGAAAATTTAAATATTCTACAATCATAATTCAAGGCCCCAAAAACTGTTGACCCTAACCACAGTTATCTATAAATGTGAATTGTTGAAGAGTGTGCTAGATAGAAGAGACGTCCCTTAGAGTGACAAGCATGCCATACAGCACTCATCAAAGAAGCTTCTTTTTGCAACAGATGGAGGCTACTGCAGAGTTACCATCTGGTCAGGCACAGAGAGCATACACCTGGGAAACAGCCAGTACTGGGTGACACATCTGCAGTCGAAACTCTACAACGAAGGCTCATGGAACATAGCAGAATAAGGGGTAGAGAGAGGGATGATGCACCCCTCAACTCTCACCAGTGAGGTTTCCATGTACATCAGAGGGGGCAGAAAGATTTTAAGAGCCAGGACTGTTCATGAACACAGGGAGGTGGAGGCTTCCAGGCCACTGAGGCTTGCTCATGTGAGCCTGTGGCAGTGATGCATCGAGCGCGTGACCCATGTCAGCTCAATTAAACAAAGTCCCAAAGGGGAGGTGAAAAATGGGTGGCAGGCCAGCACTAGATTAAGAACCATTTAAGACTGACTGCTGCTGGGTGAGGGAGAGTATGACTTACATACAACCACTGGTGGGCTGACTAGACTCCAGTGGACGCATTTACACTGAAGGACATTTGGGTACAAATACCTGAATGAAAAAGACTCAGCATGTATGGCAGAGTGCACAGGGTTCTGTGGGGGAATGGGGGAGGCATGGATGGCAGAGGGGTTCTGGATTTGAGTGGGAAATGTATGAAATTTTAAAAACTCAATTAAAAAAAGTATGAGGCTTCTCAAATGGATTAGCATTGCATTTGGCTGATATAATAAAAGAATGATTATTCCCAATCTTCATCCTGCTGAAAACCCATGTTCTTTGCCATGTAACATTGTAGATGTCTGTCAATCTCATGGGTATAAAATGGAGTTCAATTTTTACTTTGATTTATAATATCAAAATACTACTGAGACTGAGTAGAGACTATTTCACAGTCATTTATATTGGGCTTTGCCATGTGACTTGCTTTGGCCAAAGGTCGCCGAACAGAATCTCAAGCAGTGGGAAGAGAACATCATGTGGCAGTTCTAACATGGGAAAAGTACAGCAGATTCAGAAAATGCAGGTGATTTGGGTCAATATATGTTTCATGTCTTCACACTTAAATTTGTCTATTTTTAAAGCTAAAACTAGGACTGGTTTCTAGGATGTTCTCCTCCACCTTCACTGACAATGCCTCTTCAGTCTCCTTCACTGTTCCTAGTGATCATCCAAACACCTAGTCATTGATGTGCACAGGGTTCAGTTCATGATTCTCCTTTTTCTGCCTGTGCTCCCTTTCAATGCATGCACCCAGGCATCCTATTTGCTTATAGCTATGAAATTTCCCATTTTCTCTGAACTCTTGGCTCCTAGTTCCAACCTCTTTCCCTACCTCTCCAACTGAATATCTGACAGGCAGCACAAGTAAAACATGCCCAAATCTGACTCTTGACAAATTTTCCTCACACAATCTCCTTCCCAGTGTTGCTCAGTTCAGTAAATGGAATTCTATTCTTCTAACCACTCAGGCCAAAATGTTGCTATCACCCTTGACTCTACTCTTTCTCTGATGCTCATCTGTAATCCATTTGTAAATCCTATCTGCCTCACCTTACAAACATGTTCTGAATCTCATCACCCTTCAGTTCACTCTCCCTGCAACAGCACACCTGTAACTCAAGCTGCCATCATCACAGGGCCTCCTCAAGCTTCTGTATCCACCTTTGCTCTCTGTATCTCTCAACTGAGTAGCTAGTGAGATCCTTTTAAAGCCATGTTGGCTCATGCCATTCTTCCTCTCAGAACCCTCTAATTAGCTTATAGTCTTTGAGAGTAAAAGCTAAATCCCTTAGAAGTAATCCGGAGGCCTTTCATGATCTCTCTAACCCAGAGCTCCTGGATTTTCTTGGTTCTTACCCTCGCCTCACTATGCTTCAGCCACACTGGCATTGCTGGTCCTCAAACACACCCAGCACATGCATGCTTCTGGTGTTTTGTACTTACTGTTCATCCTTCTGAAACCTTCTCTGCCAATATGTTTATGGTTCTCTCCTTTACATTATTAAGGCTATGCTCAAATGCCCTTTTTTCAATGAAGACGCCTCTCAACTTCCAGTATACAACAGCCCTCCTTGCACCATTCCTTTATCTCTTTAGCCCTCATCTCAGTCAGAGTCAGCTATGGAAACAATTATTTATTTATGTATTTTGCTAACACACAGCATACATGTCCTAGAGAGCATAATGTGATTATTCACTCCTACTACCAGGACTATGGAATAGTGCCTGGAAGATAGGTCATAGGCCTGCAGTAGATATTTGATAGTTGAGTGAATAAAAATTGGGGCTGGAGAGATGGCACAGTGGTCAAGAGTACATACTGCTCTTGCAAAGAACCTAAGTTTGAGTCCCAGCACCCATGACAGGCAGCTCACAACCATTTGTAACTCCAGTTCCAGGGGGGTCCAACACCTCTGGCCTCCAAAGACAACTGCACTCATGAGCACACACCCACACATAATTAAAAATAAAAATGAATCTTTAAAAAATTGAAAATATTATGAATTTCTCTGAAAAAGCTAATTAATTTCTATCTGGTGTTTGCTTTGTTTTTTGCTTTGTTCTTGTTTTTTGAAATGGTGCCTCATTATGTAATCCTGGCTAGCCTGGAACTCACTATGTAGACCAAGCTGGCCTCAAATTCATAGAGATCCAGCTGCCTCTGCCTCCAAGCACTAAGATTAAAGGGGTATTCCATAATGCCTGGACATATTCTATCTTTTGAAAAAGTATTTCATTTATTATTTTTATTTTATGTGTGTGAGTGTATTGCCTGCATGTATGTAAATGCACCCATGTCGTGCAATGCCCACAGAGGTCAGACCCCTCAAACTGCAGTTATAAACAGTTGCTCGCCACCATGTGGGTGCTGGGACTTGAACCCGAATCCTCTGCAAGAGCAGCCAGTATTTTTAAACACTGAGCCATCTCTCAAGCCCCATAATTTCCTATCTTAAAGGTTACTTTTCTGCATTGCATCCCTAACCAATAGCTAAAACTTATAAAATATGTAAAACTAGGGGTTGGAGAGATGGATCAGAGTAAGAGCATTGGCTGCTCTTGCAGAGGACCCAGGTTCAATTCCCAGCACCCACATGGTGGCTATCAACTGACTGCAACTCCAGTTCCAGGGGATCCAACACTTTCTTCTGACTTCCATGGGCATTGCATGACACAAATGCACCTACATACATGCAGGCATTACACTCATACACATAAAATAAAAATAATAAATAAAATATTAAAAAATATGTAAAACTGAATACTGCCATGGAATTTCCCCCCATAATCTAAAGACATACACACACACACACACACACACACACGGTTCCCAGTAAGAGCTGAACAATCAGAAGACCTTACAGTACTCTTTGCTTTCCCTGGTTTGGCACTTCCAAATATACTGAGGGGATATGTTGAGTTTGTATGTGATTTTATAGTGGGTTAAATTTCAGCTATAATTCACTTAATAAGAACACTTTTTAAACATTTATAAAACATCAATACAGAAAACTCACAAAACTAAAAACAACCAATTAGAGAAGAAATACAAATAAGCCAATGGTCAGTGTTACTTAATAGTTTCTGTTTGACGGTCTCTGTGGCTTGGGGTGAAGGGAAAATCAGCACCAACAAGAGGTTTCTTATAGAAGCAAGAAAATGCTCACAACTACAGAGCTGAGATACCTGTAATGGAACAATAGATGATGTGAGGAGCAATCTTGTCTATATCTTCGTATCCTAGGCCCATCTCAGACAGTTTGCCAGGGACATAGTTTTCCACAAGCACATCACAAACTGCTGCAAGCTGAAGGAAGAGATAAGGATGAGTGAAATTTCTTGAGAGACTTCCAAACCCTCAACTATTCCCACATAATAAAACTTTAATTTCAGTAAACATAATTGATTCTCAGGTTGCAAGAGCCCAGAAAAATTACAGGATAAATGAAGCAGGCTCAGGCAACATGCAAGTTCTCACTAATTACTTAAAGTACTGTACTATAGTCAGGAAAACAATATATATATATATATGTTCTTTTTGAGACATGGTCTCCCTGTAGCCCCAGCTGGCCTGGAACTCACTATGTAGATCAGGCTGGCCCTGAACTCACAGAGATCCACCTGCCTCTGCTTCCTGAGTGCTGGGATTAAAGGCATGCACCACCACGTCCAGCTTGATCATATTTTTATAAATATCTGCTATTTAATAGATTCTGCAGCCTTCAAATGTAAGAACTAGCTACTCTACATGGTTTGTCCAAATATAGTCTAAAAAATAGGTAAAAATAAAATATGAATATATTAAATATTGGAAAAATGTCTCCTGAAACCTTTAGAAACTATTTCTTATCTTTATTTTACTTTCCCTCAACACAGCATCAGTCAACATATTACAACATCATTTTGAAATGGCTTCATACTTTCAGATGCTTCCTTTCCAAAGAATTTTAAGTGTCTTTAATGCATCGTTGTTGTGTTTTGTTTAGTTTTCCAACAACTGAAAGGGGGTGCATCTTAAAAGGCATCTCAAGTAGAGAGGTTGTCATTCTCTGAAGCTCTAGAAATAAAGGCACCAGAGGAACAGGTGGCCTCTCAGGACAGACATGAAACAAAGCCCTGGGTTCAATTCAGAGCACCACACCAGAGGGAGATTTATTTACCTCACATTTTAGAGGTTTAAGGACATACACCAGTATGAACTTTGGTCCAGTGAGGACTTCATGGAGAACAGCATCACAATGGAAGAAGCAGACAGCAGGATCTCATTCTTTCATGAGAACAACCAGGATCCCATGAGAACCGCCTGAACCTCTTCTTAGAGCAGAGTCTCCAATGACTCATTTACCTTCCCTCTTTCATTTCCACCATATTCTGCCTCTTAAATGTTCTACCATCTCCCAAAATTGTCATACTGAGGATTAAGCTTTTAAAACAGGAATCATTGAGGGCATACTCAAACCATATCCAAACAATAGCAGAGACAGAGAAGCTGCAAGTATGTATCTGAAATCTCATGCCTACAGGCATCCTTTCCAAATCTTAGATGCCAATTAAGCTGATAGCCTCTCTTGTAGGCCATTCCATATGGTATACTTCAGGTGTATTAGCTACTCTTCTGCTACTATGATAAAAACACTCTGACCAAAAGCAACTTGGAGGAGAAAGGGGTTATTTGGCTTATACATTCAGGTCACAATCCATCATTAAGAGAAGTCAGAACAGAAAATCAAGCAGGAACAAAAGTAGGACCATGGAGGAATGCTACTTACTGGATCATTCTCTGGCTTATGCCTAGCTACCCTCCTAATACAGCCCAAACTCCCCTGACTAGGGATGGTGCCATCATCAGTCAAGACAATCTCACAAACATGGCCAATCTGATACTGGAAATTCCTCAGTTGAGGTTCCCTCTTCCCAAGTGACTCTAAATTGTGTTAAGTTGACAATAAAAACTAACACAACATACAATCCTCAATAATGAGGAATTTATTTTAATTATGCAAATGTAATTTTAAAATTTTTTTGGTCTTTTTTGAGACAGGGTCTCCCTGTCTCCTGGAGACAGGTCTCCAACCCCAGCAGGCCTGGAACTCACTATGTAGACCAAGCTGACCCTGAACTCACAGAAATCTACCTGCCTCTGCCTCCCAAGTGCTGGAATTAAAAGCATGTGCCACCATGTCCAGCTAGATAAATACTTTTAATTCTTAAAAAAATCAACAAATGATGGGGGAGGGGGTCTAAATTTAATTAAAAACTATTGTACAAAATTACAAAAACTCAAAAATTTTAAAGAAAAAAATTCAACAAGTTTAACAGAATTATGACTGTCCAGCACTTACATTCCTAAAAATATACTAAAATAGAGAAGCTGGCAAGATGGCTCAAGGAGTAAAAGCACTTTCCCCAGAGCCCACATGGTGGAAGGAGATAACTGATTCTTGCCAAGTGAACCTCTGACCAAACATGTCCTATGGTGAGTGTGCATACACACTAAATAAATGAAATTTTAAATTTTTAAAGAAATATAACTTAAAAATATCAAAACAACAGTGCACAATGCTACATGTATACCTGGAATTCTAGTACTTAGGAAGCTTAGACAGGACTGCAAGTTCAGGCCAGCCTGGACTACACAGAAAAGTCTTCTTCAAAAACAATTGCAAATAGTCTTTCAGATACATATATGAAAAAGTTCATCGTACTACTCTTCACAGTAACCCAAAAGTAAAAGCAACACTCTCAAAAACAACTGAAAATGGTCTTTCAGATATGTATATGCAAAAGTTCATCACAGTACTGTTCACAATAAATCAAAGGTAAAAGCAACCCAAGCATCCCTCCACAAGTAAAGGATCTCAGCTCTCAATCAGAATGAAGTTCTGGTACATGCAACATCATAAACAAACCTTGAAAACACTATGCTAAGTGAAATTTCCAGACACAAAAATACAAATACTACAGGAGTGCACTTATAGGGGCAAATACAAAACAGGCAAATTTACAGGTGCATGTGCAAATGGAAAGTAGATTAGAGATTACTAGGGGTTAAGGGGAAAAGAAGTGAAGAATTGTTGCTTAATTTCTTTTTTTTTGATTATTTTTATTTTTTTAATTATTTATTTAATAATCACATAGTTAGAAGAAGCATTTCATTACAACAGCATTGACGTGTTCAATAACAATTTCCAGGGCTAAGATGCATCTCTTTCAAAATTGGGCTGTAAATTTTTAGGTTTACAGTTGAATTATTATAGTTATACAATATTGTACTCAGTATAAACCCTAAAAGAATTAAAATTAAATAAGGTTTTAACCTTTAAAAAAGATCTCCATTTCATTATTAAAATACACAATTTCATACAGAAAAAATTCATTTTAAGGCAATTGACATTGAGATGTTTTCACATGCATTTCTAATCTCTCTCTAACAACTGTCCATAACTCCAGTTCCAGGGGATCTGACAGCCTATTCTGTCCTCCACAGGCATTGCATGACATGGTTGTGCTTACCTACATGCAGGCAATACACACATACACATAAAATAAAGAAGAAGCATTTCATTACAGCTTTAACATATTCAGTAACACACTCTAGAAAAAGGATACATGTTTCAACAGTGGCTGTAAATTTTTAGGGTCACCATTGAATCAATACAGTTATACAATATTGAACTCAGTATAAACACTGTAAGATATAAAACTGAATGAGTTTTTACCCTTTAAAGACGATCTCCATTTCATTTTAAAATATGCTGTTTCCTACATTTTTAATGCTACTAACACATAGATGTTTGCAAATGTGTCTTTAATCTCTATGTATCTGATGATTACTAGTCACAATCAGTTACTCTCAGATCCTTAGTATCTGAGCATGGATATAAAGTCATCAGGCAGATTTCACTGACAATTTTTACCACCTCTACTATTTAATATGAAGTAAATTCCTATTCTTCCTCCTCAAATATGACCTTTTTTTAAAAAAAATTGTTGATTTTTCTGTGTGTATATCATACAGAACATCCCACACAATTTTGTTCATGTCAGTTACTCTCAGATCCTTAGTATCTGAGCATGGATATAAAGTCATCAGGCAGATTTCACTGACAATTTTTACCACCTCTACTATTTAATATGAAGTAAATTCCTATTCTTCCTCCTCAAATATGACCTTTTTTTAAAAAAAATTGTTGATTTTTCTGTGTGTATATCATACAGAACATCCCACACAATTTTATTCATGTATATACCCACTTCCCAAATGGCACCCTCCCATAGCCTCCCACATCCCACATACTGGAGCCCATATACTCTGTCATCCCTGTTACTGACCACTGTGTTTTCGACACCCCCAGCCATTCTCCAGTGCTTCTCCATCTGCTGAATCCAGTCAGCCTAACTAGAGAACCTTGTTTTAGGAACATCAGCTGTTCCTCATCTAGCAGCAATCAGTTGCCAATAT
>NW_008341028.1:464091-464619 GCF_000622305.1 Nannospalax galili | reverse complement strand
CTTGGGAGGAGCCCCTGGCTCCTTTCTTTTACCAGTTCCATCTATGTGAATCTAAGTCAAAGGTCCTGCTCAGTCGTGACTGGCTTCACTTGGAAGCATGGAAGGAATATTTATCTGTGTTGACCCTCCTCTTTGTAGACTGGACACTAGTTCAAGTCCATTTGATGGGGTCTCCATGGCCTCCTTGTCAAGAGGACATTTTGAGAGATGCTTATAGTCCTCTGGAGCTTAGTCAACCTAGGAGGGCAAGGAAGAAAAACTGTCCTTTATGCCCCTCTGATGAAATTAGTATAGGCCTCAAAGTACGGCTGTTAGACATCGAAGGTTAGTTCCACCAGTTTGGTACTTTTAATTACCATATGCCATGTAGATAGAGCTTGGGCAAAGACTAAATGCTCTCGGATAAACCTTGCCTAGGCATGTATTACATTCTTTGATCTGGTTATGTGTATAATTTGTCAGTAGGTCGTTAGAGTAAGATTGTACCCTCTGGTTTTCCAAAGCTATTTAAGCATTGTTTATCTCTCA
>NW_008341028.1:461873-463988 GCF_000622305.1 Nannospalax galili | reverse complement strand
AAGGATGAGGTGAAAAAAGGTACATATATAAAAAATTCAGTGACACACTCCAGAGCAAGGATACATCACTTTCAAAAGTGGCTGTAAATTTTTAGGTTCACAGTTGAATTAATACAGTTATACAATATTAAACTCAGTATAAACCCTGTAAGATATAAAAGTGAATGAGTTTTTATCCTTTAAAGAAGATCTCCATTTCAAGATATGCTGTTTCCTACATTTTTTTAATATTGTTTTTTATTTTTTTTAGAAGAAGCTTATCATTACACCTTTAACATGCCCAAAACCAGTTTCCAGAGCAAAGACACAGCTCCTTCAAAAGTGGCTATAAAATGTCTAGGTTCACTGTTGAACAATATTGAACTCAGTATAAGCCCTGTAAGACATAAAATTGAATGAGTTTTTAACCTTCAAAAAAGATCTCCATTTCATTCTAAAATATACTGTTTCTTGCAGAAAGACTCATTGTTTTTGCTACTAACACTGAGATGTTGGCGCATGCAGTTCTAATCTGTATGTATCTGATTATTACTAGTCATAATCGGTTCATGCACTTGGATCCTTGGTGCCTGTGTGTGTCTATAAAGTCATCGGGTAGATTTCAATGATAATGTTCATCACCTCCACTACTTAACATGACTATGCCGGTGCCAGCCAGCCAAAACGGACAGTACCTGAAAGGGGGAGTGAGGATTGAAAGAAAGGAAAGGAGACAGAAAAGACGCTTCTTGGGAGGGCTCACAGTGAATACTGCCAGCCTCCGTTTATTTCAGTTCTGTCTTTTTATACAGAAGAACTCAATTAGTTACAATTGCTGTATTTCCCCACCTGTATCTGAGGGTCAGGGAGCGGTCAGATCAAAGGCTTCTTGGATCCTTTTGTTTACCACTAATGCCTCAAGGTCAGGTATTGTGAGGCTCCCCAGAAAACTTCTTCCTCCTAAATGGACAGGTTAAGCCTCCGTTTATTTCAGTTCTGTCTTTTTATACAGAAGAACTCAATTAGTTACAATTGCTGTATTTCCCCACCTGTATCTGAGGGTCAGGGAGCGGTCAGATCAAAGGCTTCTTGGATCCTTTTGTTTACCACTAATGCCTCAAGGTCAGGTATTGTGAGGCTCTCCAGAAAACTTCTTCCTCCTGAATGGACAGGTTAAGTACTGGTTTGCATGACACAAACTCAGTAAGTGAGGCTGCTGCAGCTCAATGATTAGCGGCTCCCGACACATGACATAAACTTTTATGCTTCTTCCTCAAATATAATACATTTCTTCTACAGGTGAAGATCCAGCTCAGTTTCATTCTTGTACAGGTAGAGACCCAGTTTTGCCAGCACCATTTGCTGAACATGCTGTCTTTCCTCCAGTGAATGTTCTTGGCTCCTTTGTCAAATATTAGGTGTCTGAAATTGAATGTACTCATATTCGGGTCTTCAATTTCATTCCATTGATCTGTGGGTCTATTTTTGCACCAGTACCATGTTGTTTTTATTTTTTAGAATATCTGCCACTGTTTACAGGGTGGAAATGTGGGGAAAATTTTTGGGTTTTTTTTTCTATTATCTCTTGGCAATAACACGTTGACATTGGTACAATATCCACTTTGTCCCACAAGCACACTTATTTTTAACAAAATAGGCAACTCGCTTCCCAATCCAAAATAATCATCAGGTGTTTTGAAGCAGGCTGAGGAATTAACCAAGAGTCATTCACAGTCATTACTTTTTCTTTTTTCTCTTGATAGGATGGTCATTTTCACAATATCAATTCTTCCAATCCATGAGCATGGGCGTTCTTTCCATCTTCTGATGTCTTCCTAAATCTCTTTCTTTAAGGAATTAAAATTTTATTTGTAGAGGTCTTTAATGTCTTTGGTCAGGTTCTTCTGAGTTTGTTTTTTTTTTTTTTTTGAAGCTATTGTGAAGGGGAGTGTTTCCATGTACTCTTTCTCTGATTGCTTGTTATTGGTATATAGAAAGGCTATAGACTTTTGTAGGTTAATTTTGTAACCTGCCACTTTACTGAATGTGTTAATAATTTCTAGGAGTTTTCTGGTGGAATTTTTTGTGTCTCTTAGATATAATATCATATCATCTGCAAAAGGGATAATTTGAGCA
>NW_008341028.1:446527-460582 GCF_000622305.1 Nannospalax galili | reverse complement strand
GTTAATTGTAATCTTTATTGCATTGTGGTCTGATAGAATGCATGGAATTATTTCAATCTTTTTGTATTTGTTGAGGTTTCTTTTGTGCCCCAGTACATGGTCGATTTTGCAGAAGATTCCATGGGGTGCTGAATAGAAAGTATATTCTTTGGTTCTTGAGTGGAATATTAGGTAGATAAATGTTAGGTCCATTTGATATATGATATTGTTTAATTCACATGTCTCTCTGTTGATTCTGTGTCCTGTTGATCTATCTAATGGTGACAATGGGATACTGAAGTCCCCTACTATTAATGAGTTGGGATTAATCTGGGTCTTAAAGTCCTGTAGTACTGTTTTTATAAAGTTGGGTGCACCAGAGTTTGGTGAATATATGTTCATGATTATATCTTCTTGGTTGATTGTTCCTTTGATCAGAATGAAGTGGCCCTCTTTATCTCTTCTGATTAGTTTTAGTTTAAAATCTATTTTATCAGTTATTAGAATTGCAATCCCTGCTTTTAGTACCATCCGAATGCTTGGAATATTTTTCCATCTTTTCACCTTAAGGTAGTACCTGTCAGTGAAAGTGAGATGGGTTTCTTGCAAACAACAAAAAGATAGGTTTTGTTTCTTAATCCACTCAACTAGTCTGTGTCTTTTGAATGGAGAGTTCAGACCATTGATATTTAAAGTTATTAATGAAAGATATGTATTGATTCCTATAGTCTTAATTTCTGTTTGCTTTCTTGATATAGCTGTGCATTTCCACAGTTATACCTTCATTGAATTTCTTTCCGTCACCCCTTGTGTATAGTCATTCCTTTCTTCAGCTCTTTGTATTGGTTCAAGAACTCTCTTCAGGTCTGGTTTTGTGGACATGAATTCTCTCAGCCTATTTATGTCATGGAAGAATTTTCTTTCCCCTTCAACTATGATAAATATTTTGGCTGGGTAAAGTAATCTGGGTTGGCATCTGTGGTCATTTAGAGGTGAAATACTTTGGTCTAGGCTCTTCTGGCTTTCATGGTTTGCACTGAAAGGTCACCTATAAGCCTGATGGGTTTTCCTTTATATGTGATTTGTTGTTTTTCTTTCGCAGCTTTCAGTATTATCTCTGTTCTGAACGTTTAGTGTCTTTTCTATGATGTGCCGTGGAGAGTTTCTTTTCTGGTCCTCTCTATTTGGTTTTCTATGTACTTCTTGTATTTGTATGTGCATGTCTTTTTTTAATTTTGAGAAATTTTCTTCTACAATCCTGTTGAAGATCTGTTCCATACCATTATCTTGAGAGTCTTCTCCTTCCTGTATGCCTATGATTCATAAGTTTGGTTTTTTTATGATTTGACACAGTTCTTGCATATTCCCTTCTTATGTTTTTTTAAATTTTTTGTAATCTTTGCTTGAGTGGTCTAATTCGTCCCCTTTATCTTCCAGTCTTGATATTCTGTTTTCCATTTCATTCATCCTCTTGGTAAGTCTTTCTCCTGTCATTTCTAATTGGCTTCCTGAGTGTTTCACTTCCTTCTTCATTTCAGTCCAAGTATTCTTCAATATTTCTAACTTATGAATTCATTCAGAACTTTATCCCTATGTTCCTTCAGTTCTTTGATTTGTGTGTTCTTTAAATTCACTGAATTCTTTTATCATGTTTATAATTGTTCTTTTGAGTTCCATGTCCTGTGTTATCTCTTCCTGGGAGGATGAAAGAGTTTGGGGGAGTCAAGATGCACTGGGTACTCTGGGCTTACCCAGGGAAGGAGGACACCGGAGGCTGTGCAGCCCAGGAAGCAAAGGGATATGAGGGCAGGGCCTGGTCCAGAGGGCACCTGGGGACCAGGAAAGGTGCTGGCAGCAGGCCACCCAGAGGCTATGCAGCCCAGGGAAGTAAAAAACTTAATTTATATTTCAGGTGACAAAAATGTTTTTAAAATAAAGTGGTGACAGTTGTACTACCTGGTAAGTGTAACTAATGTCACTGAACTGAATACTTATAGATGGTTTAAAATGAAATTTTATGATATTTATATTTTACCATAATTAAAAAAAAACATAAGCCATATGCGTATCTGTATGTTTAGATTTCTATAGAACCTAAATCATATCTTAGTTCACATGAAGTACCCAAATATACCACAAATTCACTATTTCAATGAGACAAGAGGGCTGGAGAGATGGCTCAGCAATTAAGAGCACTTGCTGTTCTTGCAGAGGACCCTGGTACAGTTCCCAGCACCCACCCTGGATGACAATCGCCCATAACTCAAGTTCACCATCTTCTGACCTTCTCAATGATACAAGAAAATAAATGTAATAAAGAGCTTACACTAATAGAAAATCATTCAGAATAAGGCTAGTGAGATGATTCAGTGGGTAAAGTCACTTGCCACCAAGCCGAAGGACATGAATTTGAGTCCTAGAACCAAATGGTGAAAGGAGAGGAGAGAAGTGACTCTTACAAGTTGTCCTCTGACAGCCACAAGCATGCCTATAGCACATGTAGACCCACCTACATACATACAAAATAAATACATATAATTTTAATTTATGGGGGCTGGAGAGATGGCTCAGAGATCAAGAGCACTTACTGCTCTTATAGAAAACCAGGTTCCCAGTACCCACATAGCAGTTCTTAATTGTGGTAACTAGAGTTCCAGGGGACCTGACACTTTCTTCTTACCTCCATGGGCTGCTGCATGCACCAGGTACACATAAACTCATGCAGGCTCACACACATACACATATATAAAGATAAATAAATCTTATAAAAGTACTCAGAATACATTAAATCAGGAAAAAAGGGGATCACATGTCTTTCTGCTAATACTAGTTATGCTAATAAAAATATTTAGAATATATTAAATAACAAAAAGTAGATTACACATCAACAGTATACATTGCATTTTCTCTTTGTGAAGGAAATGAATATACAACGACACAAGAGAGTTCATATGATATACGCCTAAACAGTAATCTTTTTGCCCCTTACTATAGTTTGGATCTCAAGCACCCTCCAAATGCCCATGTACAGGAGATATTAATCACAGAAAGGCACTATTGGAAGATAATAGAACCATTAAGAGGTGGGGCCTAGGGGGGATAGATATACACATATAAATTAAGACGCAGTTCTAGCATAAGCATTCCCCACACTGTCTACAATTATCGTACAAATCAACTTCCTCAGAAAAGACCAAGTATTTATTTCTTCAACACAAGGATCAACTAGGAAACAGAGGGAAGGCAGGCAAAAAGGCTTGCTCTCAGTTTCCTAGTGATCATTGTTTCCTCATCGAGGTACTCACAAGTCATCTCATAATCCAACCTAGAATCTTAGCCAGCATGAAAAGCAAGCATAATTTTCTATGAGTTCAAGAACTCACCATCTCCTTTTTGGAAGAGAAGAAAATCTTCCTTGTACCCACAGAATTAAGATCTAAAATTATTTTGAAACAGTATTGAATAATATAACAATTTAGCCACATTTGTAAATAATCATTAAAGAAGTTTTTAAAATATTTACTATTTTTACTTTATTTGTATGAGTGTGTATTGCCTGCATGAGTATAAATGCATCCATACCCTACAACACCCTCGGTGTTCAGAATTCAAAGCTGGATCCCCTGGAACTAGAGTTATGGTTGGCCACCATGTGGGTGCTAGGAATTGAACCTGGGTCTTCTGCAGGAGCAACCAGTGCTCTTAACCACTGAGCCATTTCTCCAGCCCTTATTAAAGAACTTTTAAAACTATTATGTCAAAGAATGTCATTATTCATAGGAGAAATATTCTGAAGGATTTAAGAACAAAGTTTCATAGTATCTTTTATTTACTTTCAAAGAGTTCAAACACATACAGAACATATGCATATGTAAATATATTATATATTTATAAATAGGCATAAATAGCAAAATGCTAAAACTCTCTTATTCACACACAGGTTAAGGAATTTTCATAGTAGGATATTAGAAGAAAATAACACATAGTTTTTATGCATTCATGTATTATATACTCTGTTGTCCATGATATGTCCATATTATGCTCCCATAATAGGGATATTGTGACCATCAGTTAATTAACATAGACATTTATTTAAAATCAAATACATTCAAAAGTTATTAAATCATATTACCATGAAAATACCAGCCTCCACACAGATTTTCTAGGCAGAACTTTGCTTTTCTGCAGCCTGTTTTGGTTAGCCTGGTTGACGCAGAGCTGTGCTCTTTGGAGCGCTCATGTACACAACTGACTGTCTTGAACACAACTGACTGTCTTGCATAATACTTTGGAAGCATGTCCATAAACCAGACTCCTTATATTGGCAATCATAGAAACAGAGGTCTAACTGTAGAGGTTCTTTTTGCTACTTTTAAGGCCAAAGAGAAATCCATGCCAGAAAGAATATAAAAGGCAAAGAATAATTTTTCCTCTAGATGGCAAGATACAAGATTTAATGAATGGCATAATCAACTAAAAGTAACAGACATGAAGAATGTCTCCAAGAAAATCTAAGTTATACATGAGTTAAAATGTATTGTTATGATCACAGTTTAAATCAAGCCCATAATAAAATTTAACTTGAAACTGTTACAATCTGACATGGTAGGACATTGGCTACATCCAAGGAGAACAGGAAGAAAGTACCAGAAGCCCATTTATTTTGGTCAGAATGACACATGTAAACATAAAATAGTCATTTGTACATTGATGAGTTAGTAGCAACAATTATAAAGTACATCTAACACTTCCACCTTGAGAAGCCCTGATGAAAATGTAAAGCAATTATCCAATCAAATCTAAAATCTTAACTACTCAGATAAGTATCAAAATGTTCTGACATGGAAGCAAAGAAGCAGGACTGTGAACACTGACAGAAAACACAAAACAGAAAGAAGTGCTGAGGGAAAAATAATCTCCTAACTTAAAAACAATAGTAACTACTAGAGCTGGGAGTTAGCTTGGTCAGCAAAGAGCTAGGCTTCCATTATGAGGGCCTGAGTTCGGTCCCCAGAACCCAAGTTAAAAATCAAGGTCATGCTGGAATGTGCTTATAATCCCAGCACTGGGGAAGGGAAAGCAAATTGATCCACGGGCCACAGGAAAGAATAAACCACGCTAGAATAATAGTTAAGCAAGAGAGGAAGTGGAAATAAAACAATCACTACAAAATCAACAAAAACAGGAATCAGTGCAAAACTTTCAACAACTCTGAATATTAATGGTCTCAATTTTCCCAATCAAAAGATATAGACTACTAGATTGGATCAAAAAGCAGGAGAGTGGGACTTGGTAGCACACACTTTTAATCCTAACACTTGGGAAGCAGAGGCAGGCAGATCTCTGTATGCTCATGAGATCAAGGCCAGCCTGGTCTCTGCAGTAAGTTTCAGGCCAGCTGGGAGGCTACAGGGAGACCCTGTCTCTCTCTCTCTCTCTCTCTCTCTCTCTCTCTCTCACACACACACACACACACACACACACACACACACACACAAAATGCTATTTGTTGCCTCCAAGAAACACACCTTACCACAAAAGACAGATACTACTTAGGGTGGAAGAATAGAAGGTATTCCAGGAAAATGGTCCTAGGAAACAGGAGGGTTTTGCTGTTCTAACATCTGACAAAACAGACTTCAAACCAAAGCTATTTAGAAAAAATAAAGATGGTCATTCCATACTGATTAACACAAGAGTCCACCAAGAAGACACTGCAATTCTAAATTTATAGCCCCCAACAAAGGTCAACCAATTTCATAAAACAAACACTACTAGATGTAAAGTCATGGATTGACCCCAGCCCAGTAGTACTGGGTGACTTCAATACCCTACTCTCACCAATTGACTGGTTATACTGTAAGGAACAGATTTTTAGCTTTTTGAGAAAGGGTCTCCCTGTATCCCTAATTGGCCTGAAACTCACTATGAAGACCAAGCTGGCCTTGATCTCACAAAGATCTACCTGCCTCTGCTTCCTGAATGCTGGAATTAAAAGCATGCACCACCATACCCAGCAAGGTGAGTATTTTTTAACATAATGGATGGGGCTGGAGAGATGACTCAGAGCACTAGCTGCTCTTCCAGAGAATCTGTGTTCAGGTCACAGCACCCACGTCAGTTACAGCTGACAACTACCTATAACTCCAGTTTCAGGGAATCTGATGCCCTCTTCTGGCCTCCACAGGCATTGTACGCATGTGGTGCACTTATATGATGGCAAAACACTCGTACACATAAAATATAAATAGATAAAATATTTTCAAAACATAATGGACATCACAGACAAAGCAATATAATGATCTGACATGTGCAGATCTCTGGCACTGGCTAATTATTCATAATCACATGATGTTCACAGAAGTGAAATAAATAGGAGGCCTATTAAGTTCTTGCTCAATTTGTTTAAGCAGAAAAGTTGTTGAAAAAATGAACAATCGGAGTCACATCAACAAAGAATCACAGACCCTCAACTAATTTCCAGACTTGAGTCAGTTGAGAGACACAAAACTTCTAAAATAAAAGATAGGCCAGGTCCTTCTGAGGAGGGACTATAATACCAAAGTTTAACTAGTATTTCTCTCACTCTTTCCCCAAAGGGACTTATAAATTTCTACAAGGGTAACTGTACATTGGGGAAAAGAAAATAATCAGACTCTTGGGACCCACTAGATACCGGCTCTGAATTGGCTTTGATTGGGGGCCACCACTGTGGCTGTCAGTTAAAGTGGGGGTTTATAGAAATCAGGTGATCAATAAGTTTTAGCCAAAGTTTGAATCAAGGCAAAGTCCAGTGAGTCCCCTAACTCAAACTAATTATTTTCCATTCCTAGAATGCATAATTGAGATAGATATTCTTAGAAGTTGGCTAAATCACCATATCCATTTCCTGACCTGTGGAGTGAAGGCTACTATAGCAGAAAGGCCAAATGGAGCCATTACACCTGTCTCCACCAAGGAAAAGAATGAACCAAAAACAGCATCACATCCCTCGAGTAAATACTCCTTCATCAAAGACTTGAAAGATGCATGGTGGTGATTCGACTACATCTCCCTTTATCACTCCTATATGACCTATGCAGAAGATGGGCATATCATGGAGAATGACAGTTGATTGTTGCAAATTTAAGCAAGTAATGACTCCAATTGCAGAGTAACATCTCTCTTGGTCCCTGATATGCAACTATTGATCTCACAAATGCTTCGGTCTCTATACTTGTCCATAAGGGCCATCAGAAACAATTTGCTTTCACCTGGCATGCCAGCAGTGTACCATTCCTATATTACCTCAAAGATATGTTGATTCTCCAGCCCTGAGTCATAACTCAGTCAATAGTGATCTTGATCACCTGTCTTCCACAAAATATCACACTGGTCCATTATATTTGTGGCATTATGCTAATTAGACCAAGTGAGCAAGAAGTAGCAACCACTCTGGACTTATCAGTAAATATATGTACATGAGAGGATGAAAAATGTAAACAAAAATTCAAGGGCCTTCTACCTCAGTAAAATGTCTGGGAATCCAGGGGTATGAGGCAGGCAAAGATATTCCTTCTAAGGCAAAGGATAAATTATTGCACTCTGCCCCTCCTACAACCAAGAAAAATGAACAATAATGTTTAGAGGGCCTATTTGGATTTTGGAGGGAGCAGATTCCTCACTTGGGTCTGTTACTCCAGCCCATACACCAAGTGACTTGGAAAACTGCTAGTTTCGAGAGGGGCCCAGAGAAGAAGTCTCTTCAGCAGGTCAGGGCTACTGTGTGGGTTGCTCTGCCACTTGGTTCATATGATCCATCAGGCCTGATGGTACTTAAGATGTTGGTGGCAGAGAGGGATGATGTTTATAGTCTTTGGCAGGCCCTTATAGGTGAGTCATAGGAAAGGCCATTAGAATTTCACAGCAATGAAGTTATTCTTTGGCTTTAAAAAAAGATTAAGCCAGGAGGCAGAGTCAAACAGATCTCTGTGAGATCAAGGTCAGCATGGTCTACATAGTGAGTTACAAGGCCAGCTGAAGTTATAGGGAGACAGACCCTGTGTCAAAAAGACCAAAAAATATTTTTTTTAAATTAGAACATGGTTCCCTCATAAAATAAATATAAATCAATTAAAGTTAGTTGAAAAACTTAATGAGGATGACAAACAAGCTTTATCTCACAAGATGAAGCCAACCATATTTACATCAGGAAATAATAGATAATGCTTACTGAGTGCTGACTATGCAGCAAGAGCTCTTCTACACATTTAACACATACTAGCTCATGTCTAATCACCACAGGAAGAAGGTACAGTCCTATCCACACTTCACTGATGAGGACATTGGGGCACAAGAAAGTAACCTGCTGAAAGGTTATGCTAACAAGGAAAGTAGGCAACGTTAGAACCTCATATTGAGTATGTACACTTAATCACTGTGCAATCCTGTCCCTAAAGGAAAGCATACTGAGGTCAGATTTGGATATACTGGACATGTGGAAAAATGCCAGAGGAAAGCCTGGTTCCTCCAATGTTTATGATCCCGTGTTCAAAAGCCAGTTTTGCCCTTTTTGTGTTAAAAGAAAAAACAATAAATTTATTAAAGTATCTTAAATAATAGTGAAAGTAAAAAAGCTTATTTGGAAAAGTATGATTTATGTATCAGGCAGCACTGAGAACAAAGAGTGATTCAGAGAGCTCCACCTAGCAGTGTGCCCACACAATACTTAGAAACAAAAGAGGAAGTCTCATCCAGAAAGCAGCAGTCTGATCAATTGACAGTCTATGATTGGCTGAGAATTCCCTACTTGTCACAAGAGCATAACTCGAAAATAACTTACACAGGAAACTAGGCTACAGTTTACTACAAAACTGGTAGCTTTATTTAGGATTAGATTTGCAATCTCTAGGGCATCATTTAGACCATATGCCACTCAATCTTCTTCCAGCACGAAGAGAATTCCTTTTTTTTTAACATTTATTTCTTTGTTTACTTATTTAGGGGGTATATACATGCCACACATGTATATGGAGATCAGAGGACAATTTATGGGAGGTGGTTTTCTCCTTCCATCATGTGGGTCCTAGAGATAGAACTCAGGTCATCAGGCTTGGCAGCAAGCACCTTCACCAGCTGAGCCATCTCATTGGCCCAAAAAAGAGGGTTTTAATTGTATCAATTACTTTTCTGTTTTTGTGATAAAACACCAAAACCAAGGCAATTTATAGAAGGAAGAGTTTATTTGGCCTTATGTTCCCAGAGGGAAAGTTCGTAACAGCAGGGAAGCATGACAGGAGGTAGCCAGACCAGAAACCATGAGCAAACAGGAAGCAGAGGGCAACTGGAAGCGAGAAGAGGCTATGAACTCTCAAAGGCCACCCCGATGATGTACTTCTTTCCACCAGTAAGGTCACACATCCTAAAGGTTCTGTGGACCTCCTCAAACAGGGTCACCAACTAGAGACCATATGCAAGTGTTCAAATATTTGGGCCTCATTCAAACCTCCACATAACAATACATTTATGTGAAAATTCTGAGGCCTCAAAGGGAAAGTTTAAATACAATGCCCAAGATCAGCATCTAGTGCATAAACACTTGACCTATAGCACTAGGACTATAATTACATACAACATACACAAAATTATGAGCACATTATGCTTACTAATAAAGCAAACTCAAATTCCTAAATGAGATTTATAGCCACAGTATAGATTGCCAAAAAGAACAGTTTAAACACTTTTCTTTGTATGTTCAAATCCCTAATTAGGAACAAACACTAAGATGTCATAACATGTACTGTACCTCTTTGATGATTCTCACTCCTTTTGGATCCTTCATATTGACAGCCATACTCTAAAAATAAATATATATATATAAAAGTATCAAACACTTTTGATCATTGCTGGCAGTTCAACAATAGAGCCATTCATATCATATAGAGTCTCTTAAAGCAAGCTTAGTTTCTTCACAAGCAAATATTTAGAGCTTTATTGATTTTGTTTGCAGTTAGGATATGCTAGTCTGATAGCAGGGATCATAGATAATATTTTTCAGTAGTAATGGCATATAACACCAATACAAGAACAACAAATGTAAAGAACCAAATTATTTGTCTTTCATAAATTAATTTCAGTAGAAATTCTCATTTTAGAATACCTAAGTAATCTAAAGCAATTTTTAGATTACTTAGTAGAGAGGATATATTAACAAAAATTCTATTGTTTTTATGTGATAACGAACTTTTAAAATATTAGTTATATGTCAAAAAAAAATAGCCATGGAAGAAGGTGGGTTCTGACCTCCATCTGTGTACTATGGTCTCAGCAGACTGCCAGAGAGTGCCTGTTTCCAGCCTCCCTCTGGCATAGGGGCTGAGAATGCAGGGGACTACATGAGAGTGGCCAGATCCTGCCTCCATGTGGTGGTGAGCCTCCCTTAATTGCACCTTACCCAATCTCCTAACTGGGATTGCATAAAGCCCCTTCCAAGGCCCTGGGGCAGACCTGGCTTTGACAGGATAAGGCTGAGATCTTAGCAGACAGCATAACAGAATGGGTTCCGACCTCCATCTGTGTAGCAACTGTGATCTCAGTAGACCACCAGAGAGTGCCTGTTTCCGGCCACCCTCTGGCATAGGAGCTGAGAAATCAGGAGCCAGACTGAGAGTTCCAAAATCGCCCCTGCCAAGGGAACTTCCCAAACTTTGCTCTGAGTTCCCGCTAGTAGGGGTCCAAACCTTAGAAAGAAGCCTGAGTGTACCTGACTGGAACCTGACTTGGGCTTCTGTGGGTGCTCCTGAGTAGCTGATCTGAAGCCATCAGCTCCCTCCAAAATAAAACCAGAGAGAACCTGAAACCTGGACCAACCAGCTTTGTATAAACAATAAGAAAAATAACAAGGCAGACCAATAATACAAACATAAGCATACTTCAACTTATTCTCATATTAGAATCACAAACAACAAAAGAAATTCACATGTCAAAATCACAATGAAAGAATAATAAAATGGAAAGCCAAAACACTATGTCTCCACCAAACTCCACCAGTCCTCTAGAAGAGTTCCACAAGGAAATCCCCCTAGAGATAATCCAGGACACAGAATTTAAAAGAAAAATCATAAACATGATCAAGAAATTCAACGAATTTAAAGAACACATGAACAAACAAAGAACTGAAAGAAGATAGGGATAAACTTCTGAATGAATTCACAAAAGAGAAACATTGAAAAAAACTCAGGCAGAAATGAAGAAGTAAGTGCAAAACTCAGTAAGCCAACTTGAAACAACAGGGGAAAGCCTCAGTGCTAGAATGAATGAAATGGAAAACAGAATATCAACACTGGAGGATAAAATTGAAGAAATGGACCACTCAAACAAAGATTATGGAAAATTTTAAAAAACAAAGGAATGGAATATGCAAGAGATGTGGATAGTATGAAAAGATCAAAGCTACGGATCATAGGACTAGAAGAAGGAGAAGAATTTCAGGTTAATGGTGTTGACCAGATCTTAAACAGGTTTGTAGAAGAGAATTTCCCAAAATTAAGGAAAGACGCCCCCATACAAATACAGGAAGCATGACATATCATAGTAAAAACACCAAGTATACAGAACATGGAGAGAATACTGAAAGCAGCAAAAGAAAAACAACAAGTCATATATAAAAGAAAGCCTATTAGAATTACAGCTGACTTATCAGTGCAAACTATGAAAGTCAGAAGAGTCTGGACCAAGGTACTTCAAGTTCTAAATGACAATAAATGCCAACCCAGACTATTTTACCCAGAAAAAAAAAATGTCTATTATAGTTGAGGGGGAAGGAAAATTTTTCCATGACACAAAAAGCCTGAAAGAATACATGTCCATGAAACCAGCCCTTCAAAGAATACTTGAAGCAATACAAAGAGAGGAGAAAGGAACAAGTATACCCCAGGGGCAACAAAAGAAAATAAATAAAGGTACAATTGAGGAAACACAAAATTAGACAAAGAACACAAACAGCAATTAAAATGACGGCAACCAATACACATCTTTCAGTAATAGCCTTAAATATCAATGGACTGAACTCCCCAGTTCAAAGGCATAGGCTAACTGAATGGATTAAGAAACAAAATCCATCTTTTTGCTGTCTGCAAGAAACCCATAAGAAACAACCAGGATTTGTAATTCTAAAATCTGACAAAAAACACTTCAAACTGAAACTAATCAGAAGAGAAAAAGAGGGTCACTTCATTCTGATCAAATGAACAAATAAGCAAGAAGATTTTTCAATCATGAACATATATAAACCAAACTCTGATGTACCCATATTCATAAAAATAACACTACAGGACTTTAAGACATAGATTAACTCCAACTCAGCAGTAGTAGGGGATTTCAATATTTGAATAGGTCCTTCACACTTAAAGCTGGACAAAGAATAAACAGAGAGACATCTGAATTAAATGATACTATACATCAAATGGACCTAACAGACATCTTTTGAATATCCCACCCAAGCACCAAAGAATGCACTTTTTACTCAGCACACCATGGAACTTTTTCAAAAACTGATCACATACTGGCCCACAAAACAAACTTCAATAAATACAAAAAAAAAAAAGAAAGAAAGAAATAAGAAATAATTCCATGCATTCTATTGGACCACAATGCAATAAAGCTCAAAATCAACATTGGAGGAAGCCCTATTCACTAACTACATGAACTCTGGTGGTTAAACAACACACTCCTAAACAATGAGTGGATCAAAGAGAAATTAAGAAAGAAATAAAAGAATTCCTGGAATTTAATGAAAAGGACAATACAACACAATATAACTTCTGAGACATTTTAAAGGCCATCCTAAGAGGGAAGTCTATAGCTTCAAGTGCCTACATTAAAAGTTAGAAAGAGCCCAAATAACTGACCTAACATTGCAACTCAAGACACCGGAAAGGCAAGGACAAATGAAACCCAAACCCAGCATAAGAGAAGAAATAAGAAAAATCAGAGCAGAAATTAATGAAATAAAAACAAAGAAAACAATATGAAGAATCAATATAAGAGCTGGTTCTTTGAAAAGCTAAACGAGATAGACAGACCCCCTAGCCCAGTTAATGCAAAGAAAGAAAGAGCAAATACAAATTAACAAAATCAGATATGAAAGGAGAAACATCACAACAGACACCCAAAAGATCCAGACCATTATACGGGAATATTTTTAAAACTTATACTCTACTAAATTTGAAAATCTAAAAGAAATGAATGGCTATCTAAAATCACAGGAGCCACCAAAGGTAAACCAAGAAGAGATCAATAGTATAAACAGACCCATAACATATAAATAAGTCAAAACAGTAATACAAAGCCTCCCAGCTAAAAAAAGCCCAGGCCCAGATGGATTTACAGCAGAATTCTACCAAACATTTAAATAAGACCTCCAACTAATACTACTTATTCAAAATGACAGAAACAAAGAGAGAGAACTCCCAAATTCATTCTATGAAACCAGCATCTACCAAACCAGGTAAAGACACAGACAAAAAGAAAACTATAGACCCATATCTTTAATGGACATAGACGCAAAAAATTCTCAACAAAATACTTGTAAACTGCTTACAGACACATATCAAAAAGATCATTCACCATGATCGAGTAGGCTTTATTCCAGAGATGCAAGGATGGCTCAATATACACAAGTCAATAAACATCATTAATTCTATAAATGGAATCAAAGACAAAAACCACATCATCTCAATAGATGCAGAAAAGGCTTTTGACAAAATTCAGCATGCATTTATGTACAAAGTCCTAGAGGGAATTGGACTGGAGGGAACATACATCAACATAATTAAAGCTACATACAACAAACCCACAGCCAACATCATTCTAAATGGAGAAAAACTGGAAGCATTTCCATTGAAATCAGGAACCAGACAAGGCTGTCCACTATCTCCACTCCTTTTCAACATAGTGCTTGAAACTCTTGCTAGAGCAATAAGACAGGAGAAGAAAATTAAAGGAGTACTAACTGGAAAAGAAGAGGTCAAACCATCCCTTTTTTCAGATGATATGATACTATACCTAAGAGATTCCAAATGTTCCACCAGAAAACTA
>NW_008341028.1:430387-446508 GCF_000622305.1 Nannospalax galili | reverse complement strand
ACCCCCCCCTTCACAATAGCTGCAAAAAAAAAAAAAATCTCGGAATAAACCTGACCAAAGACATTAAAGACCTCTACAATGAAAAATTTTAAATCTTTAAAGAAAGAGATTGAGGAAGACACCAGTAGATGGAAGGACCTCCCATGCTCATGGATTGGAAGAATTAATATTGTGAAAATGACCATCCTACCAAAAGCAATATATAGATTCAATGCAATCCCAATCAAAATCCCCATGACATATTTCACAGAATTGGGAAAAAAATCCTTAAATTCATATGGAATCACAAAGACCCCGAATAGTCAAAGCAACCCTGAGCACAAACAGCAGTGCTGGGGGGATTATTACACCAGATCTCAAAGTTACTACAGAGCTATAGTCATAAAAAAAGCATGGTACTGGCACAAAAATAGACACATAGATCAATGGAACATCATTGAAGACCCAAACCCAAGTACATGCAATTTCAGCCACCTGATATTTGACAAAGGTGCCAAGAACACACAATGGAGGAAAGACAGCATCTTCAACAAATGGTGCTGGCAAAACTGGCTCTCGCCCTGTAGAAGAATGAAACTAGATCCTTATCTTTCACCTTGCACAAACGTCAACTCCAAATGGATCAAAGACCTCAATGTGAAACAGGAAACCATGAAACTATTAGAAGAAAATATTGGCAATAATTTACAAAATATAGGTGTAGAAAAGGATTTTCTAAATCGGACAAAAGTTGCTCAGGAATTAAGGTCAGCAATCAACAAGTGGGACCTCATTAAATTAAAAATCTTCTGTATAGAAAAAGAAACAATCAATAAAGTGAAGAGAAAAGCCACAGGATGGGAAAAAATCTTCACCAGTGACACATCTGACAGATGTCTAACATCCAGAATATATAAAGAACTCACAAAACAAAGAATCAAGAAGCCAAATGACCCAATTAAAAGATGGGCTAAAGATCTAAACAGAGCGTTCTTAAAGGAAGAAATAAAAATGGCTAAGAAACATCTCAAAAAGTGTTCAACATTGTTAGTGATTAGGAAAATGTAAATTAAAACCACCCTAAAGTAGTACTTAAAGGACAGTTTTTGCCCCTTGCCCTCCAAGGCCAACTAGTTCCAGGGGACTATGGACCATCTCTCAAAATGTCCTGTAACTGTGGTGAATCACCTGTCCTCTTTTTCAGGGAGGCCATGGAGACCCCACCAGATTGACTTGAACCAGTGTCCAGTCTACAAAGAGGAGGGTCAATTCAGAGAAACAATTTTTCCATGCTTCCAAGTGAAGGCAGCCATGGTTGAGCAGGACCTTTGACTTATCTTCACATAGATGGAACTGGTATAAGAAAGGGGCCAGGGGCTCCTCTCAAGCCCATGTGACCCCTGAGGAACAGATCCTCAAACAACCTTAAATGTAAATATAACTTGATTTATTTGGGCCAACTGTATGGACTTAAACATCCAAAATGAAAGTATAAACAGAGAGTAAAATGATCAGTATATTTCTTTAAGATTTCAAGGGATTACATTTCTCAGACATTAGGCTTAAGTTCATATAAAAAGTTATTTAGACAATTATCTCTCATTGATGATTATGTTCTGAATCAGAAAGTGCTGCTCAGATGTAAGACTTCAAATCTTGGTCTGCAATACTGTAGTGCCCACCTGTAGCTAAGGGAGACAACCAGCTATTGTTCTAAAATGATGGCCAAATTTGTTTTCTCCCCCTATCTAGAAGCCTTTGAAAGGGAACTGACACTGATTCTAATGACTCCAACAGCTTTCAAAATGCCTGAAAGCAAATCCTGAATCCATCACTCTGGAGTCTTTGTAAAGAAATTCCAATGGACTCTCCTATGAACATTTGAAACTTGCCCTGTTCTCACTTTTTTCTAGTTCCCTGTCGAGAACTTTAATGCTAGAACTGCCTTTACTTCTCCTTCACATCTCCTATTCACCAGTCAAGGACTTTCCTTTACCCCTAGATATAAAATTTATGCAATTTAGGAGTCTTTTAGATAGACCCACTGAAGGGGTACTCCAGTTGCCTCACCCTGCATCCCTGTTCATCATGGAAGAAGCCAGAGCAACCCAATTCCCTATCTGTAAGCTGGGTAACCTCTTCAGAGAACAGTGCGAAAAGAATAGAAGGTAGGAATTGGCTAGGAGGTTAGGGTAAAAAGACCCCAAAGAAAAGTAGCCAGTTTCTTGGCTAAAAGTCAAAATGTCCTTGGGCCTCTTAGCAACATAATCTGTTCCAAAGGCCAAAAATGTTGAAAGTATTTGGGAGCTTGTATCTAATCCTTAGAAGATTTTAGGGTCACCTCTTCAGAGAGGGGAATGTTAGAGCAGCAAAAAAAGTAGGGCTGGAGGGATAGCTCCACCATTAAACGCTCAGGCTTACAACCAAAAAAGCTCCATTAAAAAAAAGAAGAAAGAGTACATGAAGTTATCAGAAAAAAGTGATGGGGAGATATTGCAGGAGTTGGAGGGGAGGGAATGGCTATGGATTTGATCAAAACACCTTATATGTTTATATCCCTGTATGAAATTCTCAATAAATTATTTTAAAAAATAATAAGCCATGGTGAGCATGGTGGCACATGCCTTTCATTCCAGCACTCAGGAAGCAGAGGCAGGTAGAGCTCTGTGAGATTGAGGCCAGCCTGGTCTACATAGCAAGTTCAAAGCCAGGTGAAGCTACAGGGAGACCCTGTCTCAAATAACCAAAAGATAAAAAATTAAAAATTCATGTCATCCAAAGTTTTATAACTGCTGGGGGCTGGAGAGATGGCTCAGTGGTTAAGAACACTGTTCTTGCAGAAGACCCAGGATCAAATCTCAGTACCCACATGGCAGCTAACAACTGTCTGTAGCTCCAGTTCCAGGGGATCTGACAGCCTCTTCTGTCTTCCAAAGGCATTGCATGACACAGGTGCACTTACCTACATGCAAACAATACACGCATACACATAAAATAAAAATAATAAATAAAATATTTTTTTAAAAGTTTTATAACTGCCAAGAGAATTAAAATCAATAAAACAGGGGGATGGACATATGACTCAACAGTTAAGAACTCTGATTGCTCTTGCAGAGGACTAGGGTTCAGTTCCCAGCACCCACATGGTGGCTCACAACCCCTGTAACTCCAGTTCCAGGGGATCCAATGCCCTTTCCAGCCTCTGTAGGCATTGTATACACAAGTCACTTACACAGACACAGACAGAACTCTCATACACATAAAAAATAAATAAACTATTTAAAAATCAAGAAAACATGGGGGCTGGAGAGATGGCTCAGTGGTTAAGAACACTGACTGTTCTTGCAGAAGACCTGAGTTCGAATCCCAGCACCAACATGGCAGCTAACAACTGTCCATAACTCCAGTTCCAGAAGATCCGACAGCCTCTTCTGTCTTCCACAGGCATTGCATGACACAGGTGTACTTACCTATATGCAGGCAATACAACTAAAATAAAAATAATAAAAATTTTTTTGATCAAGAAAACAAATAAAGCAAAGATGGATAGTATTCTTACTTTTTTATTTCGATTGACGCTGAGAAAATATATACTTTCTGTGTCCACAAAAGGAGGTCCCCAAGTTCGTGTGTCATCACCAGCTCCTGTAAATAACAATATGGATTATTAGCTTCAAAACACCATAAGGCATTTTTAAACCACAGGCTTAAACCCACATATGTTCCCAGGAACCTGAAGATATCAGATTATCCTGAGGAATCCTCACTCCTCAGGAGCTATGAAGCTCACTGGAGCTGCCAGAGCTCTCCATGTTTTATGCCATCTACCAAATCCTTTCATTTTTCTTACACTAATTTGGATTCTTGAAGATCAAAATCCAGAAGGAAATAGTGTGCTAGTAATCCTTAGATTTGATAAACAGCAAAAGTTAGAGGAAATTTTTTTACATTTTGGCAAACAAGTTTGTTAGTTCTTTCAGTATTTCTTGACATTATGAAATGAAAATATGAAGTCCACAAAAGTCATGTTAAATATTACTTAAACCAGAATAATAATATGAGTTTATATAGTAAAGTAGCATTGGGGACTGGTAATGGAATAATCTACAGGATATTTCTGTAACAACAAATCAGAAAAGCAAAAACAGAGGCTGGGTATAAAGCCATGTTGTAGTCTGCCTATGCTCCCAACACCTGGGAGGCAGAGATGGAGAATCCACACAGCAACATAAGTACAAATGCAAATGTCATCTTGATTACCAGCTGAAATGGCAAGAGAAACTAGATTGGATGTTCTATCTATGAACAGAAGATGCAAGAAAAGCAGTGGTTGAAATCAAGGCCTGTAACCTCAGCATTTAGGAGAGGAGACTGAGACAGGAGGATGATGAGTTTAAGACCAGCCTGCACTACCTAGCAAAATCGTCCAAAAAAAGGAGGGGAGGAATCAAGGAAGGAAGGGAGGGAGGGAGGAAGGGAGGAAGGAAGGAAGGAAGGAAGGAAGGAAGGAAGGAAGGAAGGAAGGAAGGAAAGAAGGAAGGAAGGAAGGAAGGAAGAGCTGTAGTATTGACTGTAGTACTGAAACAGGATCACAGTAAGGAAGTCAGAACTTGGTGGAAACAAGTACAAGAGATGGGGACATTCCATAAGAAGATAAACATTCCTCAGCACATGGCCAGCAATGATAGAAGGTAGTGACTGTCATTGACAGGACAGGTGAGCAAGGCCTCTGGGAAGCAGGGCTTGACCGGCTGAGATGAGTAAAGCAGGATAAAATAGCAATATTCCCCGTGCTGCTAAGACAACTGTCTGCTGTTTGGGCCTCCTCAGAAGACCTATTTAGCAGGAAATTGAATTTTCTAGATTAAGTATTGTACTTTAAAGGCTCTATCAGTTATGGTAAGTTTACAAGTTGATATAATTACAAATTATTCTCTTATAATTACAAATTATGAATACTATGCATACTATTCAGTACTAGACCAGATCATTGATTTGAGAATTCTCTCCCAGACCCTTGAGGAGCATATCTTTCAATGTAAATAATAATGTATTTTATTGTTGCTGTTATTTTGAGACATGGTCTCATGTGGCCCAGGCTAGCCTAGAACTCACTAAGTAGCAAAGAATGACTGATCCTTCTTCCTTCCATTTCCCCAGTGATGGGATTGCACATGTACAAAACACCAGGGCAATAATATTAACTTTTGAGAACTTTAAAATGTCAGGTGATAGGGTGGTGTAGAGGACAAGAAGAATGGGGATTTTGTGGAAGTGCGTGTTAGAGAGAAAAGGCATGCTACAATGACACTTTTCTGAGCAACACTGTCGAAAACAGCATACATTAACCACCAAAGTGCTAAGAAGGCACCAAATAAAAACAAGAATTATGTACACAGAACATGTTTCCTTTGTGAACAAAGGAAAAAGAACGCACTGGAAAGATGTCATATCTTAGCACTTAGTGTTCTGAGTCTGTGAGGTTCCAGGCTAGCCTGTGCTATGTAGAGAGATGCTATCCCTAGAAAGAAAAAAAAGCCAGAACCAACAAGGAATTGATCTAATTTTAGCTGTTGTTCCCTTAAAACAATAAGATGGGGAAATACTTCTTTTATTAGAAAATCATGGCTGAAGCTGAGGTATTTGTGTCCTTGGTTGAAGGACTTTAATCTTTTTCCTTCTCCCCATCTCATCCTGTTTCTTCCCTTTTCTCCTCCCTTGTGCTTCATCTTACAGTCACACTCACTCACAGAACCACTTAAATGGTGCTTAGGAGCATCAAGATCAGAGCCAAGGACCTGGATATTCCTTATTAGCTATGTGGGCCTGAAGGAACTGCCCTACCTCTTCTTACCTCCATTTTCTCACTTCTAAATTAAGAATAGCAACATTAGCCCATAGGGTTATTATAAAGATTAAACTAAAACCATCAAAGGGCTTAGAACTTTGCCTGGGACTGTAATGTTGCCCTTATCATTATAATTACATATGTTTGGGGGGTTGTGGTTTTTGTTTCATTTTGTTTTTGGTCTTTTTGAGTCAGGGTCTCCCAACAGCCTCAGCTGGCCTGGAACTCACTATGTAGACCAGGCTGGCCTTGAACGCAGAAAGATCTGCCTCCCTCTGCCTCCAGAGTGCTGGGATTAAAGGCAGGAGCCATTATGCCTGGCTTATAATTATATATTTTAATAGAACCTTCCTGTATATGAGAAGGAATTGACAAGAATAAAAGATAGGTACTGGAGAGATGGCCCAGCAGTTAAGAGAACTGGCTGCTCTTGCAGAGGACCCAGGGTCAGTTCCCGGCAACTCCATGGCAGCTAACAACAATCTGAAACTCCAGTTCCAGGAGATCTGACACCTTCTGGCCTCTGTGGGCATTACAGACACATAGTGCACTTACATACTATGCACTTACATACTATGCAGGTAAAATACTCATACACGTAAAATAAAAATAAACAAATTTAAATAATAAAATATAATTAACATAAATGCAGAGTAAGAGAAGGAATGGAGAATAAAAACTTCATTTCAATTATCTCCTCATCCCATTTACAGGCACACTAAGCCTGGTTATTTAAAGAATTATTCAAAGTATTTATTAGTCTGATCGGTACTTTTTAAAAGAAGCAGTAGCCTTACCTGGTCTTTCCACTTTTATAACTTCTGCTCCAAGATCTCCTAAGTTCATAGTGGCAAAAGGTCCTGCCAATACTCTACAATGTTAAACAATGAGAGATAAACAGTCATCATGAAAGTATATTAACACAGATAAGCTCATATAAGGTGAGGAAAAATAAAAACTGTAAAAATTGTAATTTGGCCCTGTTTATCAAAAGTTTTAAAAAACTATATCCCCTTTGATCCAAAAATTTTATTTGTATAATTCTATGCTGAAAAATAAATTGAAATTGAGGCAAAAACTTGTACCCAAAGAAACCTAATTTATAAAAGTAAAATATTGAAATGATGAGGCAATTGTGTGGCATTTATAAATCTCATTTTTGTTTAATTTTGATTATCACAGAAAATTATTCAAATAAAATGGTATGTTTAAAATGTAGGTATAACATAACAGCAATATAAATTCCAAATCTTAAGTTTCTTTAGTAATATGCAAATGTGTAAATGGACAAAATTTTGTAAATATTACATTGTCTTTAAAAATAATGATATTCAGGCCAGGCATGGTGGGGCACGCCTTTAGTCCCAGCACTCAGGAGGCAAAGGCAAGTGAAGCACTGTAAGATCAAGGCCAGCCTCATCTACATAGCAAGTGCCAGGTCAACTGGGGCTACAAGAAGACCCTGTCTCAAAAAGACCAAAAACATAAACAAACAAAAACCCAAATAATAACAATAATGAGACGATGATGATGATATTCCAGAATTTTTTTTATTCACCAAAATTCAATGTTAGAATGTAAGTACCCTTTATAATACAAAAACTAATAAAGCTTTTTGAGAAAACAGAAAAACTCAGTCACCAAAATGCAGATAATCAAATACAAACCTTGTTAGATCCAGAATTCTCACTCCCTCCAGTGGCTTCATATTGTCAGTATCTAGCAAAATACAGACATTTGAAGAGTATGGATTACTAATTTTTAAAGTGACAAATGCAAAATTTGAGACTGGAGAGATGGTTTAGCAGTTAAGAGTACTGGTTGCTCTTGCAGAGGACCTGGGTTTGATTCCCAATGCCCACATGGCAGCTAACAACCATCTATAACTCCAGTTCCAGGGGATCCAATGCCTTCTTTCTGACCTCCACAGGCATTGCACGACATGGGTGCACTATACACAAACACTCTAACAATGTCCCAACTTTCTCTTCCCAGCTGTGTTTTTCACTCTTTTCAAAGTCAACCTAATACTGATCCCTATAATCACCCTCCTACTTCCTCCCACACCTAATCTTAGTAGCTAAAGTTCCAGTACACCCACACTATCCTTTCTAGTTTTTGAAGTCAAAGGGGTCACTACTGCTAATTGGGATATACCACATTTGCATAGAGGGAATATCTAGCAGCAGAGGTTGTTCTCCCAGTTGACCCACTACTCAGAGAGTAGTATAGAAGTTGCAACAGGCACCCTGGGCTCCTAGACTACCCAACTGAACTCTACCAAATTCAAGTCCCGCTTGAACATAGCAAATCCTTCAAATGAAAGAATACAGCTGATTAAAAAGAAAAAATTCAAATAATTAAATAAACCCAGATATGTGAAAAAGAAACATGAAAAACCAAGGAAACATAACTCCTCCAAAAATTACTAATTCTATAGTATTGACATCCAGGAGAATGAGTTAGCTGAAATCCGGAGAGAACTTAAAAGAATGATTAAAGTACGATGAAAGAAATCAAAGAAAATAAGCTCTTGAATGAGAACACAAAGAGCTAAATGAAACATGGAAGGCAATGCAAGATATGAGATATGAATTCAGGCCACCACCCCCAAAGACAATGCTGCTTCTTGCCAGGGATCCCCACCTCCAATCACAAAAACATGAACAATATGAAAACAATGTGTCTCCTCCATAAATCAGTACAGCCACTAAAATATTCCCTGGGAACAACCTCATTGAGGAAAAAATATTTATTTCATAGCAATGATAAATATATTCAACAAATTAAAAGAGGACAAGCACAAATTTCAAAGTGAAGATTTGTGAAAACACACACAAATAACTTAATGAAATAAAATAATCCAAGATTTGAAAATATAATTAAAAAAATAATTAGAATTTCTGAAGAGAAGTTAAACTCAAATAAAACTTGAAATGAGAAATCAGTGAAATAAAAGAACTAAGTGTACAGTCTCACCAAGACAATTATTCAGGTGGAAAAGAGAATATCAAGTAGTGAAGACAAGATAGAGAAATTGATCCATTCAAAGAAAACGATAAACGCAAAACATTCAGGAACAGAATGTGCATGAACTCTGGGATACTACAAAAAATATCAAACCTATGAACCATAGATAGAGAAGGAGAAGAAACCCAAGTCCAATTAACATGTAATATTTTCAACAAAAATTATAGAAAGAGGGCTGGAGCAATAGCTCAGCAGTTAAGAACTCTGGCTGTTCTTGCAGAAGACCCAGTTTTGAATCCCAGCACCCACATGGCAGCTAACAACTGTCTGTAACTCCAGTTCTAGGGGATCTGACAGCCTCTTCTGTCCTCTTCAGGGATTACACGACATGGGTGCACTTACCTACATGCAAGCAATACATGCATACACATAAAAAATAATAAATAAAATAGTTTTTAAAAATGTTTTTAATTATAGAAAGAAATTTCCCCAATCTAAGGAAGGAGATGCCTATCAAGCTCCAAGAGGCATAGAGAACACCAAATAGGACCAGTAAAGAAATTCCCCACATCACATAATGATAATAACACTAAATGTACAGAATAAAGGATACTGAAAGCCACAAGAGAGAAAGATCAAATTACATATAAAGGCAGACCTATCAGAATAACACCTGATTTTACAGTGGATATTCTGAAAGCCAGAAGGGCGTAAACTGATGTTCTACAAATTCTTATAGACCACAGATACCAACCCAGGCTATCATACCCAGCAAAACAATCAATCATGATCAGTGAAAAGAAAATGTTCCATGATAAAAACAGATTTAAGGAATTTTTGCTCACTAAGCCACCTTTACAGAAGATACCAGAATGAATACTTTAGACTGAAGAGACGATTAAAGACTCCCAAAACAGCATAAAAAATAAACAATTCCAGAACAGTCAACCAGAAGAAGTCAAAGAAAATACCACCACAAAAAAGTAACAGGTATTAATAAACACTGGTCAGTAATAACTCTTAACATTACTCAATTCCTCAATAAAAAGACACAGACAGAGCTGGAGAGATGGCTCTACCATTAAGAGCACTGGCTGCTCTTGAAGAGGACCTGAGTTTGGTTCCCAGAACCCACATAGCAGCCAACAACTGTCCATAACTCTAGCTCCAGGGGATCCAATGCCCTCTTCTTGCCTCCATGGGCATTACGTGACATGAGTGCACTTACATCCATTCAGGTACAATATTCATACACATAAAATTAAGTAATTAAACAATAAACTAACTTTTAAAAGACACAGACTAACTGATTGGATTAGAAAATGGGATCCTGCTGAGTGTGGTGGCACATGCCTTTAATCTTAGCACACCAGAGGCAGATGGAGGTGGATCCCTGTGAGACTGAGGCCAGCGTGGTCTACATAGTGAGGTTTAGACCAGCTGCTGCTACAGAGAGTCCTGCTCTCAAAAAAGAAAGAAACAAAAGGAAGAAAGAAGAAAAAAGAAAGAAATGAATAGAAAGTAGAATAGAATAGAATAGAATAGAATAGAATAGAATAGAATAGAATAGAATAGGAGTAGAACAGAATAGAATAGAAGAATTAGGAATTCATCTTTTTGCTGCCTCCAAGAAACACATCTTGCCATCAATGATTGACATCATCTTAGGGTATGTAGGATAGGAAGTGCCACACCTAAGCACAGGCTGCCCTAAGAGACACAGCTTCTGCTTTGAGAGTGCAGCCCGCACTTCCGCAAAATAGCCAACCTACCATATGCCCGGATGAGGGATCTATCAGGAAGCAACACACCAACTTATGGGACACTGGGGGCAGAGTATAAGGCTTGCACTTCCCTGCAATAAATGAGTCTGCAGCACCTCACCTAGTGCCTGCTCTCATCTGGCTCCCAGAGTGTGTGTTGATTCCATGCCACTCACCCCCACCTCAGCCAGAACCCTCATTCCCTGCAGTCCCTCATGGGCTGGACCTGTGAGGAAACCTGCAACAAGGGTAAAAGTGTAGAAAAAGGCATTCTAAGGGAACAGATCTAAGAAACAAGCAGGCATAGCTATTCTAATGTTTGACAAAATAGATTTCAAACTAAAACTAATCAGAAGAGATAGGGGAAGGACATTTCATGTTCATTAAAGGAAAATCCAACAAGAAGCTATCACAATCCTAAACATACGTACACCAAATATGGGCATCCAATTTCATAAAAGAAACCCTTTTAGATCTAAAAAATCACAGAATGACTCCAACACCATGATGGTAGGTGACTTAAATACCCCACTCTCACCAATGAACAGGTCATCCAGACAAAAACAAGAGAAACTCTGGAGTTAAATGACATTATAAATCAAATGAATATAGCAAACATTTATAAAACATTCCACCCAAACACCACTTTCTTTTCAGAAGAATACATTTTCTTTTCAGCAGTTCATGGAATTTTCTCCCAAATCAACACATATTAGGACACAAAAGAAGTCTCAAAAAATTTAAGAAAATTGAAATAACATCTTTTATCCTATCTGATCACAAAGGAACAAGCCTGGATATCAACAACAATAGAAGTGAGAAAAAGCACACAAACTTATGGAAATTACAGAACAAACTCGGTTCCAGGAAGAAATCAAGAAGGAAACTTTAAACTTCCCAGAATTGGATGAAAATAAAACACAGCATATCAAAATCTATGGGACACAATGAAGGTAGTCCTATGAGGAAAGTTTATAGCACTAAGTGTCTATATATATACTGGGCGTGATGGTACATGCCTTTAATCTCAGAACTTGGGAGGCAGAGGCAAGAGTATCTTTGAGAGTTTGAGGCCAGCCTGGTCTACATAGTGAGTTCAAGATCAGCTCGGGCTACAGGGAGACTCTGTCTCAAAAAGACAAAAAAAAAAAAAACCAAAACTGGAGGGCTGGGGCACTGGTTGCTCTTGCAGAGGACCCAGGTTTGATTCCAACACCTCCAAGCATCTGTAACAACAATTCCAAGGAAGCCAACGCCCTCTTCTGAACTCCACAGGCATTCCACAACATGGTGCACTTACACACATGCAGGCAATACACTCATACATATAAAAAATAATAAAAATAAAATATTTTTTTAAACTGGAGAAATCTCATATTAATAACTTAATGATGCACCTGAAGGCCTTAGAAAAACAAGAACAAACATTGTTTAAAAAGACTAGATGGGAAGAGATAATCAAAATCAGGGGCTGAAATCAATGAAATAGAAACAAAAAATAAATCAATGATGAAACAGAAACAAAAACAACAAAAAAATCAATGAAAAATAGTTCTTTTAAAAGATTAAAGAGATTGGGGCTGGAGAGATGGCTCAGCAGAAACAAAAAAAAAAAAAAAGAATCAATGAAATGAACTGGTCTTTGAAAAGATTAACAAGATTGACAAACCTCTAGTCAAATTATCTGAAAGAAAGAGAGAGAACACAAATTAATAAAATCACAGAGAAGGCCAGGTGTGGTGGTGCATGCCTTTAATCCCAGCACTTGGGAGGCAGAAGCAGGCAGATATCTGTAAATTTGAGGCCAGCCTGGCCTACATAGTGAGTTCTGGGCCATCTGGGGCTACAGGGAGACCCTGTCTCAAAAAGGCCAAAAAATAAAATAAAATAATAAAATCAAAGAGAAAAAGGAAACTACAGCAGATGAGGAAATTCAGAAATTTAAAAGATCATTTTAAAAAATATTTATTATTTTTATTTTATGCATATGACTGTGTTACCTTCATGTGTGTAAGTGCAACCATGTCATGAAATGTCTGCGTTACATCAGAAGAGGGCATTGGATCCCCTGGAACTGGAGTTAAAAACTGTTGTTAGCTGAGCCCCCTCTCCAGCCCCTCAAAACAACATATTTAAAAACCTATATTCACTAAACTAGAAAATCTAAAAAAAAAATGGATAAATTTCTGTATCATTCTATCATTTGTAGACCTTCCAAAACTAAACCAAAATGAGGTAAACAATTTAAATAGACACATAACCAATAACATAAATGCAGTAATTGAAAGTCTTCCAACTAAAAATAAGCTCAGGATCAGATGGATACAGCAAGGAAATCTCCCAAAGCTTCAGAGAATTAAGAATTAGTCCATAAAATAGAAAAGGAAGGAACAGTTTCAAATTATTTTTATGAAGCCAGTATTACCACAATACCAAAAAATAAACTTATGGACCAATCTCTCTGATGAACATAGTCATAAAAATTCTCAATAAAATATTTGCAAACTGAATGCAAGAAGACATCAAAAATATTATCCAGCCAAACATGGTACTACACACCTTTAATCACAGCACTTGGGAGGCAGAGGCAGGTGGATCTCATGAGATCAAGACCAGCCTGGTATACATAGCAAGTTCCAGATCAACTGGGGCTATAGTGAGACCCTGTGCAGCAGTGGCACTTTTTTCTTGGGGGTAATCAACAACTACCTAATTAGACTTAAAACCCACTCAATGTGAGGGAACTCATGTGTGGTACTGTAAACCTAACCAAATACACATGGCTGGAGAGGTCACAGATCTTAGAGAAAACTCTAAGGCTGTCACATATCTAGACAAAAGTAACTTTTTACTATGTGCAAAATATGAACCCGTAAATTTATATATACAAGTATCCCAGTTACCACCCATCAAAGAAGCTTCTTTTTCAAGAGACAGAGATAATTACAGAGTTCCACAACTGGTCACACACAGAGATTCTCTATGACTCGCCCAAGTCTAAGTGGCACATCTAGGATGCAACCTCTATACTTAAAATTCATGGAACATAGAACAAGGGATGAAGAGAACACTAATGTATCTTTGAACTCTCATCAATGAAGCTCCTTTATGCAACAGAGGGCCAAAACACAAAAGGTCACAAATGGCCGAAACACAGAGAATAAGAGTTGGCAGAGTGTGGGTCCTTGAACAGAACTCCTATATTAAAATCCACCCACCCAGGGCTCAGGGACCATTTCGGAAGAGAGGGTAGAAAGATTGTAAGAGCCAGGGAGGAGGTACATAGCCATACAGAAATAGTCCTATAGGTATTTGGGACCCTTCTCATATAAACCTACAGTAATGGTGTCAGCACGTACAAGACCCATGCAAACTTAAGCAGACAAAAATCCAGCACAGAACTGTGGAAATGAACAGCAGGCCCCCATTTTAGTCAAAGAATTATTGGCAACTGATTACTGCTGGGTGAGGAAGGGCTGATCTTCTTAAAGGGAGGGACTCTAGATAGGCTGACTATATCCCAGTGGATGAACTTGCCCTGAGGGACATCTGGGATACTAACTTTACCTGATAGGCCTTACTACAAATGACAGAATGTATTAAACTCCAGTGGGGGCACTATGGGAGAGTGCCATCTAGGAAGGGGGTATAAAAATGATTTTCTGTATGAAATACATGAAAATTCAATTTAAAAAAAAAATTTTAATCCCAAGGGGCAGGGGGTGGAGATGGTTCAGCAGTTAAGAACACTGTATACAATCCCCTGCCTGCCTCTCTCACAGGCAGGCCCAGTCTCAGCTCTATCCCATTCTCCACAGGAGGAGCCTCTCATCACTGTCCCTTCCCGCAGGCCTTTATCACGGACTGACTCTTACTCCTTAACTTCAAATCCCTGGACTACCTTCCCAAACCATATTAACTACCCACTACCATAGATCACTAAGTCCTCACCCAAGAAGCCCCTTCACAGCCAAATTCCCAGCCTTGGAATCAGGCAGACTGACCTGCTCAGCCAGGACTCTGCCAAATTCCCAGCCCCAGGATCAGGCTGACAGACCTGCTCAGCCAGGACTCTGGTAAGTTGGATCAAGCTCACTGCCTCCCTCCCCCATTTCTCTTATCCACCTTCACTCTGTCCCCAGCTGGCCTCTCTTACAGGTGGACTGCACCCCAACCCTGTCTCCTGACTGCCTCTCTCACAGGCAGGCCCAGCCTCAGCTCCAACCTACTCTCCACAGAAGGATTAGCTACCCCATTCCTCTCATCACTGTCCCTCCCCACAGGCCTCTGTCACAGGCTGGCTCTTACTCCTTAACTACAAATCCCTGGACTACTTTCCCAAACCAAACTGACCACCCACCCTACCAAAGATCCCTAAGTTCTCACCCAGGTGGCCCCCTCACAGCCAAACTCCCAGCCTCCAGATCAGGCAGATAGACCTGCTTAGCCAGGACTCTGAACCAAAATTAAGTTAAACAAAAGCAGAGTAGAAGGTCCTGTTGAGCACATAACTGACAAAGAACATCCATATGCCCAGACAGCAACACAAAAACACAGACAATATGAAAAACCAGGAAAATATGTCCCCAACAAACCCATGGTTCTACAGAAGTACAGAATGTTGAGAACTGCCCTGTAGAACCCCACGACACAGAATTTTTAAAAAAAATAATAAACATCATCAAAGAATAACAAGAAAACACAAACTCAAAGAACTCAAAGAGGAAAGGCATAAACTTGTGATGGAAGCTCAAGAATATACAAATATGTGGTTCAATGAAATATCAAAAACAGTCTACAATTTGAAAAGTGAATTCACTAAAGAGATAGAAATAGTAAGGAAAACCCAAATGGAAATGAACACAGGACTGAAAGACTTAATAAAACAAGTAGAAACAACAGGAGAAAGTCTCACAAGAAGAATGAATGAAATGGAAAACAGAATATTAAGACTGGAAGATAAAGTTGAAGACCTTGACTCCTTAAGCAAAGATTATACAAAATTCGAAAAAACACAGGAATGGAATACTCAGGAAATGTGGGACATCATGAAATGACCAAATCTACATATTAGAGGCACACAGGAAGAAGATCAAACCAATGGCATTGAACAGATCTTCAATGGGATTATAGAATAAAATTTCCCTAAATTAGGTAAAGATATACCTATAGATATTCAAGAAGCACAGAGAAAACCATTAAGACATGATCAAACAGAAAGTCGACACAACACATCATAGTAAAAACATCAAATGGCTGGGCGTGGTGGTGCACACCTGTAGTCCCAGCAGTTGGGAGGCAGAGGCAGGCACATCTCTGTGAGTTCAAGGCCAGCCTGGTCTACATAGTGAGTTCCAGGACAGCTCAGGCTACAGGGAGACCCTTGTCTCAAAAAGACCAAAAAAGAAAAGAAAAGAAAAGAAAAGAAAAGAAAAGAAAATGAAATACACAGCAGTAGCAAAGTGCTAGTTTAGAAAAAAATATTTGTGCAAAGAGTCTCTAGAGGGGGTGGAGCTCAGCAGAAGTCCTAAGGAAGCAAGAGAACAGGACATAGAGTATGT
>NW_008341028.1:429110-430374 GCF_000622305.1 Nannospalax galili | reverse complement strand
AAAAGAAAACACATCAGAATTGGAACTGACATTTCAATACAAACTATGAAAGCCAGAAGAGTCTGGACCAAAGTATTCCCAGTTATAAATGACCTTGGATGCCAGCCCAGAATACTTTACCCAGCAAAGCTGTCCATTAGATCAAAGGGGAACAGAAAATTTTCCATGACACAAATAGGCTGAAAGAATTCAGTCTTCAAAACCAGCATTACAGAGAATACTTGAAACAACACAGAAGACTGAAGAAAGGAATGAGTATGCCCAAAGGGATACAGAGAGAAAATAAAGGTATATCAATGGAAACACAAAATAGGGCCACAAACACAAAGAAATTAAAATGACAGTACACAATCTGCACCTTTCAATATTAACACTAAATATCAATGGCCTCAACCCCCCTGTCAAAAGACACAGGCTGGTGCAATGGATCAAGAAAGAAAATGCATCTTTTTGCTGTCTTCAAGAAACTCATCTCACTTCCAAGGATAGACACTATCTTAGAGTGACAGGATGGAAAAAAACATTCCAAGCAAATGGCCCTAAGAAGCAAACAGGTGTTGTAGTTTTAATGTCTGACAAAATAGACTTCAACTTAAAACTCATCAGAAGAGATAAGGAGGGTTACTTCACTCTAATCAAAGGAACAATTGACCTCATGAACCTTTATACACAAAACTCTGGAGCACCCAATTTCATAAAATCAGTAGTCCAGGACTATAAAACAGAGACTGGCACCAACTCAGTGATAGTGGGTGACTTTAATACCCTACTTTCTTCAATACACAGGTCAACTGGACAAAGAATAAACAGAAAGACATCAGAATTAAATGACATATTATATGTAATGGACCTAACAGCTATATTCAGATTATTCCACCCAACCACCAAGGAATATACTTTCTACTCAGCACCTCATGCAACTTATTCTAAAATTGACCACATTCTGGGGCACAAAACAAATCTCAATAAATACAAAAAAATCGAAATAATTTCATGCCTTCTATCAGACCACAGTGCAATAAAACTTAGAATCAACAGCAAAAGAAGCTCTAATAAATACACAAACTCATGGAGATTAAACAACACATTCCTGAATCATGAATGGGTCAAAGAAGAAATCAAGAAAGAAATAAAAGCATTCCTGGTACTAAATGAGAATGAAAACACAACAAAACAGCACTTCTGGGACACAGTAGAAGCAGCCCTAAGAGGGAAGTAGATGGCTTAGTAGCTAAGAACATTTGTTGATCTTCCAGAAGACCTG
>NW_008341028.1:428130-428962 GCF_000622305.1 Nannospalax galili | reverse complement strand
CTTATTTCTTTCTACTCAGCAGTCCATGCAAATTATTCTAAAATTGACCACATTCTGGGATGTACCACAAATCTCAACAACTACAAAAAACTGAAATAAGTCCATGCCTTCTATCAATAAAGCAATAAAGTGTATAATCAACAGCAAAAGAAGCTCTAGTAACTAATGAACTCGTGGAGAATAAATAAAACACTCCTGAATGATGCATGGGTCAAAGAAGTAATTAAGAAAGAAATAAGCTGGGTGTGGTAGCACACACCTTTAGTCCCAGCACTTGGGAGGCAGAGGCAGGTGGATGTCTGTGAGTTTGAGGCCAGCCTGGTCTACAAAGCAAGTTCCAGCCCCGCTGGGGCTGCAGGGAGACCCTGTCTCAAAAAGACAAAAGAAAAAAAAAGCAATAAAAGTATTCCTGGAACAAAATGAAAACAAGAACACAACACAACAAAACCTCTGGTACACCCTAAAAGCAATCCTAAGAGGGAAGTTTATAGCTTTTAGAGTCTATATTAAAAAAATCAAAAATTGCACATGTAAACAACTTGACAATACAACTCAAGAATCTGAAAAGGCAAGAGCAAACCAACCCCAAACCTGGTAGACAAGAAGAAATAACAAAACTCAGAGCAGAAATCAATGAAATAGAAACAAAGGAAAAAAAAAACACACAAAAAAATCAATGAATCTTAGAGCTGGTTCTGTGAAAGGTTAAATAAGATAGACACAAACAGACCCTTAGCACAGTTAGCCAAAAGAAAGAGCAAATCCAAATCACAAAATACAGAGACAAAAGGGGAAACATCACAACAGGCATAAAAAAATTCCAAAACACTGT
>NW_008341028.1:376876-422607 GCF_000622305.1 Nannospalax galili | reverse complement strand
GATGAGGGCAGGGCCAGGACCAGAAGCGGTGCTCCTGGAGCCCAAGAAAGGGCCTGAGTTGCTCTGGGTGAGAAGGATCAGGAAACAGTATTGGTTCCCCAGGTGTCTGGGGCCCCAAGACTAGGAATGGCACAGGGTCCAAACTAGAGTATAGAACGGCGGGCGGGAGGCAGGGGGGTGGGGCGTGGCGTGGAAGGGTGAATGAGGCTTAGGGAGTCCCGGCGCGGAGCGCTGCGCTATAGACTTACCCCAAGAGGCCTGAGGATAGTAGTCGAGTCTATACTTTTTTTAAAAAAATCAGAAAGAGCACATGTAAATTACTTGACAATAAAATTCAAGTCTCTGGAAAGGCTAGAACAAACCATCCCCAAACCTAGTTAGATGAGAAGAAATAACAAAACTCAAGCAGAAATTAATGAAATAGAAACAAAGAAAGTAATACAAAAAAATTAATAAATCTAAGAGCTGGTTCTTTGAAAGTTAAGCAAGATAGACAAACCCTTAGCCCAGTCAACCAAATAAAAGAAAGAGCAAATCCAGATTAACAAAATCAGAGATTAAAAGGGAAACATAACAACAGACACCAAAAAACCCAAAATATTGTAAGGGAATACTTTAAAAATCTATATGCCATTAAATTTGAAAACCTAAAAGAAATTGATGAATTCCTAAAATTACGGCCACCACCAAAGTTAAACCAGGAGGAGATCAACAGCCTAAACAGACCCATAAAAAAATAAGGAAATTGAAATAGTAATACAAAACCTTCCAACTAAAATAAGCTCAGGCCCAGATGGATTCAAAGCAGAATTCTACCAGACATTCCAAGAAAATCTACAATCAATACTGCTTAAAATCAAAAAGATAGAAACAGAGGGAGAACTCCCAAACTCCTTCTATGAAGGCACTATCACCCTAATACCAAAACCAGGTAAAGATACAACAGAAAAAGAATACTATAGACCCATATCCTTAATGAACATAGATGCAAAGATACTCAACAAAGTACTTGCAAACTGCATACAGACACACATCTTTAAAAAGATCATCCACCATGACCAAGTCAGCTTTATTCCAGAGATGCAGGGATGGTTCAATACTCATAAGTCAATAAATGTAATAAAACATATAAATGGGGGGCTGGAGAGATGGCTCAGCAGTTACAAACACTGGCTGTTCTTGCAGAAGACCCAGGTTCGAATCCGAGCACCCACATGGCAGCTAACAACTGTCCGTAACTCCAGTTCCAGGGAATCCGATGGCCTTGTCTGTCCTCTGTGGGCATTTCACAACATGGGTTCACTTACCTACATGCAGGCATAACATTCATACACATAAAATAAAATAATAAATAAAATATTTTTTAAAATATTTTTTAAAAACATACAAATGGACTTAAAGACAAAAAACACATGGTCATCTCAATAGATGAAGAAAAGGCATTTCACAAAATCCAACATATACTCATGTTAAAAGTCCTAAAAGGAATTGGTCTGGAGGAAGCATACATCAACATAATTAAAGCTGTATACAACAAACCCATAGCCAACATCATCCTAAATGGAGAAAAACTGGAAGCATTCCCATTAAAATCAGGATCCAGACAGGGCTGTACACTATCTCCACTCATTTTCAATACAGTGCTTGAAACCCTTGCTAGAGCAATAAGACAAGAGAAGGAAATTAAAAGAGTTCTAATTGGAAAAGAAGAGGTCAAACTATCCCTATTTGCAGATGATACAATATTATACTTACAAGATCCCAAAAATTCCACTAGAAAATGGTTAGAATGTATTAATGCTTTCAGTAAAGTGGCAGGATACAAAATCAACTTAACAAAAATCAGTAGGTTTTTTTTTTTCAGTCTTTTTGAGACAGGGTCTCTTTGTAGCCCCAGCTGTCCTGGAACTCACTATGTAGACCAGGCTGGCCTTGAACTCGCAAAGATCTGCCTGCCTCTGCCTCCCAAGTGCTGGGATTAAAGGCATGCACCACCATACCTGGCAGTAGCCTTTCTATATACCAATAATAAGCAACCAGAAAAGACACTAGAGGAAACCCTCCCATTCTCAATAGCCTCAAAAACAATAAAATATTTAGGAATAAAACTAACCAAAAACATTAAAGATCTCTACAATGAAAATTTCAAAACTCTAAAGAAAGAGATAGAGGAAAACACTAGGAGATGGAAAGACCTACCATGTTCATGGATTGGTAGAATCAATATTGTGAAAGGGACCATCTTACCAAAAGCAATTTATAAATTCAGTGCAATTCCAATCAAAATACCCATGACATTCTTCACAGAGCTTGATAAAAATCATCCTATAATTCATATGGGATCACAAAAGACCCTGGATAGCCAAAACAATCTTGGGTAAAAAGAACAATGCTGGGGTCACCATACCAGATCTCAGATTACACTACAGAGCTATAGTCATAAAAACAGCATGGTACTGGCACAAAAATAGATACATAGATCAATGGAACAAAATAGAAGACCCAAACATGAGTTCATATAATTTCAGCCACCTGATATTTGACAAAGGTGCTAAGAGCACACAATGGAGGAAAGACAGCATCTTCAACAAGTGTTGCTGGCAAAGCTGGATCTCCACCTGCAGAAAAATGAAACTTGACCCTTATCTTTCACCCTGCACAAAAGTCAACTCCAAATGGATCAAAGACCTCAATATAAAACCTGAAACTCAGAAACTGCAAGAAGACAACATAGGCAGCACCCTCCAAGATATAGGCATAGGAAAGGACTTTCTAAACCAGACACCAGCTGCTCAGGCACTAAGGTCAACAATCACTAAGTGGGACCTCATTAAATTACAAAATTTCTGTACATCAAAAGAAATAACTACGGAAAGGAAGAGGAAACTCAATGAGTGGGAGAAAATCTTCACCAGATACACATCAAACAGAGGACTAATATCCAGAATATACAAAGAACTCAAAAAAAGAAAGAAAGAAGAAGATAAATGATCTAATAAATCGATGGGTGATAGACCTCAACTGAGAGTTCCCAAGTGAAGAAATAAAAATGGCTAAGAAGCACCTTAAAAAGTGATCAACATCCTGAGTAGTTAGAAAAATGAAAATCAAAACCACTTTAAGATTTCATCATACCCCAGTCAGACTGGCAAAGATCAAGAGAACGAAAGACTCCAAATGCTGGAGAGGATATGGAGAAAGAGGAACGCTCATTCACTGCTGGTGGGAATGCAAACTTGTGCAACCACTATGGAAAACTGTGGAAATTATTATGGAGAACTCTTTACAAAACTAAAAATACGTCTACCACATGATCAGGTTGTACCACTGCTTTGAATATACCTAATGAACTCATCCTACTACAGAGATACTTACACATGCCTGCTTATTGCTGCTGTATTCACAATAGCTAAGAAATGGAAACAACCTAAATGTCCCTCAGCTGATGAATAGTTAATGAAAATGTGGTACATCTACTCAATGGAGTCCTACTCAGCAGGTAAAAATGATGAAATAATGAAATTTGCAGGTAAATGGGTGGAGCTAGAGAGAGTTATACTAAGTGAAGTAACACAAATGCAGAAAAGCAAGCGACGTATGTTTTCCCTCATTTGTAGATTGTAGCACAATCCCTTATATGTGAGTATATAAACTCTGAAGTAACACCAGGAGTGAGATAAGGGCAAAGGATACATGAAGGTAAAGGAAAAGAAACAACCTGAAAGGGAGATAGCAGGGAACAGATGTTACCTGAGGGAGGTGGAAAAATTGTTAGTAATTGGCAGGGAGGAGAGGAGGGAGGGGTATGCAAGGGACCATAGTGTTGGGGAGTGAGGGAATTCTGGATGGAAAGATGGTGGGAGTCAGGAGATATTGGGGAAGGGTGGGAATAATGGGGACATTGGTACTGGGAAGGGAGGGAGGAGGGAGTCCAGATGGGAGAAAAAAAGAGTAGACATGAGTGAATCTTGGGGGGACTAGGAAACCTAGAGGGGAAAGTGGTACCCTAGAAACCCTATGAGAAATGCACATAGAGTGTCTGAACGTTAATGCATATGTATACCTAGGAACTTCTTGGAAGGGAATGTAGTGTGAGATAGAAGAGACCTCCCTTAGAGCAACAAACATGCCTTAGAGAATTTATCAATGAAGTTTCTTTTTGCAACAAATGGAGGCTACTGCAGAGTTGCACATCTGATCAGACATAGAGAACATGCACCTGGGGGATGCCCAATACTAGGTGACACATCTGAAGCCAAATCTCTACAACTGAGGCTCATGGAACATAGTGGAATAAGGGGTAGAGAGCTAATGTACCCCTCAACTCTCACCAGTGAGGTGTCCATGTACATCAGAGTGTGTTACACATAGAAGGCCTCAACTGGCCAAGTTTTGGAGAATAAGAGACTATAGGGTATACGATGGGACCCCTATGTAGAACCTCACCCACCCATGGCTCAGGGAGCATTGCAGAAGAGGAGGTGGAAAGATTGTAAGAGCCAGGGCTGATTCATGAATGAATGAGGTGGAGGTTTCCAGGCCAATGGAGGCTTGCTCATGTGTGCCTGTGGCAGCAGTGGCATCCAACACAGAAACCATGTCAGCCCAATCAAACAAGGGCACAAAGGGGAGCTGAGAAATAGGTGGTGGGTCAGCACTAGATCAAGAACTATTTGAGACTGGTTGCTGCTGGGTGAGGGTGAGTATGACTTGCATAGGACCACTGGATGGGCTGACTAGACTCCAGTGAACACATTTGCACTGAAGGATATTTGGGTACAAATGCCTGAACACCTGAATGAATAGGACTCAGCATGTATAGCAGAGTGTGTAGGGTTGGGGGGGGCATGAATGGGGGAGGGGTTCTGGATGTGAGTGGGAAATATTGTATGAAATTTTAAAAGCTCAATAAAAAAGAAATTATATTTTTAAATGTACTAGGAATATTAAAGGGGAATGTAATGAAATACTTTTTTAAAAAGAAAAAAAAAAGAACACTAGTTGCTCTTGCAGAGGACCTGAGTTCAATTCCCTGAACTTACATGGTGGCTAATAACTGCCATAACTCCAGTTCCAGGAAAATCCGATGAACTCTTCTGACCTCTGTGGGCAGTACATGACACAGCCTTACATAATGCAGTCAGTACACCCATACACACAAAGTAAAAAATACGTATTAAACAAACACACACACAAAAACAATAACAAAAAAGATGATCCAACATGATCAAGTTAGCTTCATCCCAGAGATTCAGGAATGGTTCAACATATGTAAATCATTAAATATAATCAACACATAAATAGACTCAAGAACAGAAACCATGTGATCATCTCATTAGATGTAGAAAAGGCATTTGACAAAATCCAACATCCATTAAAGGAAAATCTAGGGATATAAGGAACATAGCACAACATAATAAAAGCAATATAAAGCAAGCCCACAGTCATCATGCATAATGGAGAAAAGCTAAAAGCATTTCCATTAAAAGAAATAAATACTGGGGGCTGGAGAAATGGTTCAGTGACTAAGAGCACTGGCTGCTCTTGCAGAGGACCTGGGTTCAAATCCCAGCACCCACACGTGGCAGCTAACAACCATTCATAACTCCAGTTCCAGGGGATCTGATAGCCTTTTCTGGCATTGCACAACACAGGAGCACTTACATCATGGAGGCAATACACTCATACACATGAAACAAAAATAATAAAATATTTTTTAAAAATCAGTTGCCTTCCTACATACCAAAACCAAACATACTGAGAAGAAAATGAGAGAAACATCTCATTCACAATAGCCTCAAGAACTACAAAATATCTTGGAATAAATCTAGCCAAGGAAGTGAAAGACCTGTATAATTTTTAAGAACCGAAGAAAGAAATTGAAGGGATCTAGAAAAGGAAAACATCGCCCATGCTCATGGATTAGTAGGCTTAATACTGTGAAAATAGCCATGCTACTAAATGCAATCTACAGATTAAACAAAATCACTATTAAAATTCCAACACAATTATTCATAAAAATTGAAAAAATAATCTCAAATTTCATATGGAAACACAAAAAACAGGCATAGTCAAAACAATACTAAAAAATAAAAGCATCACCATCCCTTATTTCAAATTGTAATACAGAGCTATAGTAATTTTTTAAAAAGAGTACTGGCAAAAAAAAAAAAAACAAAAACAAAAAACAGACACGTTGATCAACGGAATAGAATTGAGGACTCAGATTTAAATACATTCACTTACAGCCACCTGGTTTTTGACAAATGGACAAAAACCACACATTGGAGAAAAGAGAACATGTTCAACAAATGATGCTGACCAAACTGGATAGTTACTCGTAGAATTAAATTAGATCCCTATTTCTCACCAGGCACATAACTCAAATCCAAATGGATCAAGGACCTAAACATAAAACCTAATACCCTGAATCTGACAGAGGAGAAAATAAGAAATACACTGGAACTTATAGGCACAGGAAAGGAATTTCTGAACAGGACTTCAACAAACATTAAGTCCAAAAATTGACAAGTAGGGCCTCACGAAACTAAAAAGCTTCTCTACAGCAAAGAATACCATCATTCAAGTGAAGAGGGAGCATACAGAATAGAAAAAAATCCTCTCCCAACTATACATCTGACAAAGGGTATCTAGAGTATGTAAAGAACTCAAAAACTAAACATTAAAAAAAATTTAAAAATTGGGGCATGAGGAGCTGGAGACACGGCTCAGTGCTTAAGAGCAATGTCTGCTCCTGCTGAGGACCCAGGTTTGGGTCCCACCACCAACATGGCAACTAAAAACTGTTCATAATTCCAGTTCCAGAGGAATCCGATGCCCTCTTCTGACCTCCACAGGCACTGCACAATATGGGTGCACTTAAACACATGCAGGCAATACACTCATACACATAAAGATAAAAATAATTTTTTTTAATTGGAGCAAGAAACTAAATGGAGAGTTCTCAAAAAATGAAATGCAAATGACTGAATTTTTTTAATTTTCAAAGGCTTTAACCATCAGGAAACCACAATTTAAAACTACTTTGAGATTCTATGTTACCTCAGTCAGAATGGCTAAGATCTAAAAATTAACAACCAAAAATGATGGTGAGCATATGTGGAAAGAGGAACATTTATTCACTGTTGGTCAGAGTGCAAACTAGTACAGTAACTATGGAGATCACTGTAAAGCTTCTTCAAAAAGCTAGATATTGATCTACCACAGGATCTAACCATACCACTCTTGGTACACACCCAAAAGACTCTATATCCTACTACAGAGATACCTGTCTATCCATGGTCATTATTGCTCTATTCATTATATCCAGGAAATTGAAATAACCTAGATGTCCATCACCTGATGAATGAATAATGAAAATGTGGTACATTTTCACAATGGAATATTATTCAGCTCTTAAAGAAAAACAAAACTATGCAACATTATGCAATTCACAAGTAAATGGATGCAAGAGAAAATAATCATCCTGAGTGAGACAACCCGGACTCAAAAATACAAATGTTGCATGTTCTCTCATAAATGGATGATAGCTTTGAATTGTTAGATATGCATCTTTCAATTGGAAAATCCAGAAGTCAGGAAATGAGAAAGGGGCCATGGTGGGAAGGCTTTATGGTAGGGGAGATAGAATGCAGCAATAGCAAGGGGGAAAGGGGAATAATGGAGTAGGGAAGGTTAAATACGATGGGGAATGGGAGATCAGGGCAGGCCAGAGTATAGAGAATAATGAAAGACAGCTAACACTAAAGGTCTTTTGAAAAACCTACTACTCTAGAAGCATCTTGAAGTATATAAATATATATGCACTTTATATATATAATATATATATACTTTATACATATATATATGTATATACTGTATATATGGAGAGAGAGTTTAAATGGAGTTATCCTATAATGAGAGACAATGTCCCTACCAAACACCATAGGCTAGCAGATAAAAAGTCCAATGCCAGAAATGGATTCCCACTTTTGAAGCTATAGACCAGGAGGTCTCATAGGCCTGCAAACAATACTATTTATTACCATAGTTCTTGGTTACCCACCAGAACTTGATGGTAAGACATCATTGAAGACAATACATACATGAGTCATAGAAGAAACAAGGAGAAATTAAGTTGGTGCTGACTTCAAAGATTCATCTCTACTGGCTAGTTTTCAGTGCTGGAAGGTGCCATGCATACTACCTGAAGAGAAAACTAATCAACTTTGCCCAGCTGTGAATCCTGTGAGCTACAACTGGCCTGGCAATAGTGGCACAAATGTTATCTGAGTAACCAACAACTTTCTAATTGGATCTAAGGTTCACTTCAAAAGATGTAACCCATACCTGGCACTGATATCATGCCTAGGAACCTTTGGCTATACAGGTCACAGGCCATAGGGGAGAACCTACTACTATCCTTGTGCTAAATAGACATAGTATTAAACTGATTCCTAGAGACTTATTGTTATACCCATAGATTAATTAATTTCTCAACTCTCCCCAGAAGAAGCTTCTTCTTGTAGCAGATAGCAATTAACATGGAAACCCACAACTGTTCAATGTGCAGAGAATAAGAGACTGCAGAATATTTACCTTTTAATGGGATGCCTCATCTCCCAAGGCTCAGGGATCATTGTAGACTAGGGGCCAAAAATTTTAAGAGTCCGAGATGGTGGATGACTACAAAGAAACAGTGTTTTCCAGACACCAGGGTAGTGACTAATATGAACTCACAGCAATTGTGACAACATGCATAAGACCTATGCAAGCTCAAACAAGACAAAATCCTAGTTTTGAGATGTGGAGGTGGGTAAGAAATCCCAACCCTAGCTGAGGAGCTATTGGCAACTGATAGCTCCTGGGGAGGGACAATCAGTTTTCTTTCTTTTTTTTTTTATCTGCATTTATTTTATGCTCAATTTATTACTATGCCATAAGTTTTTGTTTCTTTCATTTCTTCTGGGATATCTTTTTCTTTTGTGAAACTTCCTCTTCAAGCTTAGGAACAATTTGTTCCTTTTCAGTGAGGATCATTTTGATATGGCAGGGGAACTCATATATGGGGTTATCCAACCATGAACTCTGTAAGTTCTGCAGTACATCTTGGGCAATTTGTTCACCTGGATATCCTCCATGACCAGAGAGTTTACATCTAAACCCTTAAGTTCTGCATCACTCTCTGCATTTTGAAGCATGTGCAGCAAAAATTCAGCACTCTTTTGGGGCCACTGACCATGTGTCCAGCCCCACTGTTTGGCCAACTCTACCATTACAACTCTGGAATAGCACACATTGCTTCTTTAAAGTGACATCTTTCAGATACTTGGTGGCTTTTTCGGATATGCATACCCTTGATGACCTGGGCAGTTTCAGTGTGTTCTTAAAGTGAACATAAAGATTGGAACCTCTTGATTTGCATGATTTTGTAGGGTTTTCTGGGTCTAAAAAGTAGTGAAACATTTTCACAGGTCACCTCAGGCCGCTTACAGGAAGAGGAAGTGTGAGGGATCCTAGGAGAACTCATGAGAATGCAAGAGAGTCAGTTTTCTTTAAGGTGTGATACTAGGTAAATTGCCCAGACTCCAGGTTATGAAACTCACACTAAAGGGCATTTGGGCACACAAATAAGACTCGATAGGCCTTTAAAAAATTAATAATAGAGAACATGAAATCAGGTAGGGTGTAGTAAAGGCAAGATGGAGATAGAGAAGGTAGTCTGAATATAATCAAAATACATTGTGTAAAAGTTTCAAAATTTAAATAAAAATACTTTTAAAAAAGAAATATGAATTCTAGAAAGAGAAAAACCTGAAGAAAAACTTAACTGAAATGGTGGAAATGAAAACCATAAAGTCAAATAAAAAGCTCTGTGGAAAGTCTCATCAATAGAATGGATCAAGGAGAAGACAGAATATCTGAGCTTGAAAACAAGGTGGAGGATCTGGAACATTCCTAGGACAATGATAAAATAATAAAAAGGAATGATTGGGAATTATGGCATGACATTATGGATGAGGGAGGGACCCCTGAGTGTCCTCTCCTAGCTGAGGAGTTAATGCTGTTGCTGGAGAAGGACTCATCTTTCTTCAGTGGTGTAGCCACTAGTAAGTTATTCGTGGTTCAGCAAATAACCCTACGTACATGCTCATGCAAGTGTCCCTCATTAAACTCAGTGGATCATTTTAAAAAGGGCAATAGGCTAAGCATGGTGGCACACACCATGTTTCAAACAAACAAAAAACAACCACCACAACAACAAACAACAAAATACCAAGGACATTAAAGTAGAATAAGAACCTGTTGGGAAGAAGAAAATGTTCAGAGGGAGGGGCGGGAGAGAATAATGGGGGTGAATATGATCAAAATACATTACGTGGGGCTGAGGAGATGCATCAACAGTTAAGAGCACTGGCTGCTCTCACAGAGAACCCAGGTTCAAGTCCCAGTACCCACTTGGCAACTGACAACCATCTGTAACTCCAGTTCCAGGGGATCTGATGCCTTCTTCTGACCTCTGTGGGCATTGCATGACATGGGTGCACTTATGCACACGCAGGCAATACACTCATACACAAAAATAAATAAATACAAACATTTTTTAAATACATTACAGCTGGGCATTCGTGGTGCATGCCAGAACCCTCAATGAGTTCAAAGCCAGCCTGTTCTACATAGTGAGTTCCAGGATATCTGAGGCTACAGGGAGACACTGTCTCAGAAAGACCAAAAAATGTTTAATTAATTAATTAATAATAAAATTAAAAATGCATTATATACATGTATGAAATTATCCAAAAATTAAGAATATTAAAGTTTAATAATAGAGTATTCCCAATTAATATACTCTATAGCTAAACTGAAAATACTTTTTTCTAAAGAAAAAGTACTCTAAACAGTGATCTCTCACATGTGGGATATTGAAAGTAACAATAAAGATTTCTGCACTTTTTTTAAAAAAAACAGGAATGAAATAATGAATCTTTCTTTTTTTTTTTTTTCTTTTTGAGACAGGGTCTCCCTATAGCCCCAGATAGCCTGGAACTCACTATGTAGACCAGGCTGGCCTCAAACTCACAGAGATCTACCTGCCTCTGCCTCCCAAGTGCTGGAATTAAAGACATGTACCACCATGCCTGGCTGAAATAATGAATCTTAAAAGATTGACGTGTCAGCATCTGGTCTGGTGGCCCTTCTACCCAATCGGATTTCCTTCCTTTCCCTTACACAGGGGTTACTCCCCAATGAATCTGCCTTCCTAATGGTCTCTTTATCTGTTTCTAGAGAATGCAGATCTGAAAGAGCCTTTGCACTTACTACTCCCAAAGCCAGGACTCTGCCCCTCTGTGCATTTACATGCCATATCAGTTCATTCAAAGTTCTGCTAGAATATCACACTCTGAGGAACTTTCCCCATTTCACCCAAAACCAAACCCCCAACTCTATCTCTACTTTTTCTTCATAAAACTTGTCATTGCATTATTTTGTGTTTATTGATTTTATTAGTATCTTTCCCATTAAAGTGTAATTTTAATATTGTCTTTATTGTATGTCCATGTCTAGAACCACGTGTGGTAAAATTGCCCTGGAAGTTAAGGAGGAAAGAAGGCAGGAATACATATACTTGATAATTACCATGCAGTTAAAGGGATGAGAATCCTCAAAGTTAGGTAGCTAATTTCCCCTCACCTAGAAAAGGATTGAATAGTGTTGAACAGATGACAGTTAACCAAAGACACAGTGAAGTTTTCCTGCAATGAAACCAATGGGAATTGGGATAGAGGTAAGCTTAGCAGCTAGAATACAAAGAAAAATTGGAGGAGAGGAAGCTAGACAGCAATGGGAAGAGAAAAATCACCAGGAAAAATTTCCATCAGCAAGATATCCAAATACATTTTTTAATAATAGTCAACATATATTTTAGGTTACATGTAGTACCTCTCCAAAATCCCAAAACAGTATTCAATGTCCAACAAAAATATTGTGTCAAATATATTTGTGTCAATTACTTCTGGAGGATTCAAGGGAAAGATGCTGAGTTTTGCATCAAAGTTGGTGGAAGATAGAGAGAATGGAGCAGTTCCAGAAAGTAGGATCTGAATGGAAGATCCTTGTTAGGAAACTTGTGTTTCTCTTTAATGCTGAATATTTTAGGAAGACAGGAAGTGAGGAAGGGTGTGATGGTTTGAATGTGTCCCCCAAAAGAGTTCAGACACTGGAAACCTGATCAAATTCGTATGTTAAAGGTATTTGGATGTGGAACATTTGGAAACTAATAGAGTTATCTAATATCATGAGGGTGGGAGCTCCCAGGATGGTATTAATGGCTTTATACCATCTAGATAGGTTGACTAGACTCTAGTGGATGAATTTTCACTGAAGGACATCTGGATGAAAATGCTCGACTGGATAGGACTTAACATGTATGGTGGAATACATGAGGTTCAGGGGGTGTTGGGTGGGGGGCACGGATGGAGGAGGGGGTCTGAATTTGATTGAGAACTATTGTATAAAATGTACAAAAGCTCAATAATCTTATTTTTTTAAGTAGAAGAAAACCCCATGTTAGCATGCTTGCTCTGTCTCATCATGTAGTGCCATCCACTATGTTATAACACTACAGGAAAACTCTCACAGATGCTGGTGCCATGATGTTGGATTTCCTAGCCTCCAGATAGATCATTCAAATAAACATGTATTCCTTATACATTACTTGGTATTTTGTTAGCACAAAAGAATACAGATCAAGGTTTTAATCCCTACCCATTACCCCAGAGGCAAGTACACTGGGCCACAGAGGCTCTGCCTCCCCGAACTGTCACCCCAGAGGCCAGCATACCCATGCTACAGAGCCTTTTATCCATACCTGTCATCCTAGGTAAGACCCTTTTACTGAAGACACAAAACACTTTGTTGTAGGACATAGAGAAATTAAGCTAGAATTGACCTGAAAACCTCCTTCCTGTGGGCTAGCTTTCAAACTGCCAGAAAGGTGATATGCAGGACACTGGGGCAGAAAATTCATCAATGGTCTTCCCCAGCAGTGAACCTAAATCCTACAATAATGACCTCCCATGCAAGATGTGTCAACTGGCTGGGTATGGTGGCGCATACCTTTAATCCCAGCCCTGGGAGACAGAGGCAGGCAGATCTCTGTGAGTTTGAGGCCAGCCTGGTCTACATAGCGAGTTCCAGGCTAGCTGGGACTACTGGAAGACCCTGTCTCAAAAAGGCCAAAAAAAAGCTGGATCTGGGGGCTGGAGAGATGGCTCAATAGAAGAGCCTGGTTTCTGGTTCTCAGCACCCACATGGCAGCCAACATCTGTCTGGAGCTCCAGTTCCAGGGACCCAATGCCATCTTCTGACCTCCACAGGTATTGTACAGCATGGGTGCACTTACACACATGCAGTCAATACACTCATACACATAAAATAAAATTTTAAAAAATAAATAAATAAAGCAGGACCTGGTGCCTGGTAACATACTTGTAATCCTAGTACCTGGGAGATGGAGACAGGAAAATCCATGGAGCTCACTGGCAAGCCAATCTAGCTTACTTGGCAAGTTCCAGTTCCAGGCCAGTGAGAGACCCTGTCACACACACACACACACACACACACACACACACACAGAGTAGATGGCACCTAAAGACAACCCTAGGTTAGCATCTGGTTAGAACATACACATACACAACAATCACAAAAGACCACCACTGCAGGAATTTTTGTTTTGATTTTCTACCATACTTTACATATTTTTTTATCAATTTTATTGAAAAAACTTTACATGTAATGTTACATATAATTTATATAATTTTATATTTGTCATATACTATATATAATCATTACATTACATAATACACTAGTTACACAAATATAAATTATAATTGTCATTTAAAAATTTATTTCACTCAACTTGTGTATGTGTGTGTGTATGTGTATGTGTGTGTGTGCGTGTGTGTGTGTGTAGGTGTATGTGTGTGTGTGCGTGTGTGTGTGTGTAGGTGTATGTGTGTGTGTGCGTGTGTGTGTGTGTAGGTGTATGTGTGTGTGTGCGTGTGTGTGTGTGTAGGTGTATGTGTGTGTGTGCGTGTGTGTGTGTGTAGGTGTATGTGTGTGTGTGCGTGTGTGTGTGTGTAGGTGTATGTGTGTGTGTGCGTGTGTGTGTGTGTAGGTGTATGTGTGTGTGTGCGTGTGTGTGTGTGTAGGTGTATGTGTGTGTGTGCGTGTGTGTGTGTGTAGGTGTATGTGTGTGTGTGCGTGTGTGTGTGTGTAGGTGTATGTGTGTGTGTGCGTGTGTGTGTGTGTAGGTGTATGTGTGTGTGTGCGTGTGTGTGTGTGTAGGTGTATGTGTGTGTGTGCGTGTGTGTGTGTGTAGGTGTATGTGTGTGTGTGCGTGTGTGTGTGTGTAGGTGTATGTGTGTGTGTGCGTGTGTGTGTGTGTAGGTGTATGTGTGTGTGTGCGTGTGTGTGTGTGTAGGTGTATGTGTGTGTGTGCGTGTGTGTGTGTGTAGGTGTATGTGTGTGTGTGCGTGTGTGTGTGTGTAGGTGTATGTGTGTGTGTGCGTGTGTGTGTGTGTAGGTGTATGTGTGTGTGTGCGTGTGTGTGTGTGTAGGTGTATGTGTGTGTGTGCGTGTGTGTGTGTGTGTGCTATGCATGAGTGTCAGCATGTGCCATGGCATTTGCATGGAGATCAACTTTCATGGGGAGTCAGTTCTTCCACTCTGGGTTCTGAGGCTTGACCTCAGATTAGCAAGCACATAAGGCAAACAATGTTACCTGCTGAACCAAATCATTGGTCCTAATCAAGTCACTTTACAGGTGCAGGTCTGTGCACCTGTAAAATTACCTCTACAATCAAGAAAGTGAACTCTAGGAAGGCAGGGCCACCATAGTCATGTTAAATAGATGGGTGGAACATCTAGTGCGTTAATGAGATAGTTGAATTTTTCCTCCCTGGAATTCTGCCTTCTAATGCAGAGCTTCTGGACCCCCAGGACAGACATGTAGATCTCTATAAGTCTGCCCCCTTTTTTGAATTCATCAGAAAAGCGTAATCTCTCCTTTTCTTCTTCATATCCCTTTTCTAAACATGGTTTCTTTAAGTTTTGGGGCTTCCCCTAGCATCTTGTATTTTTTTTACTTTTTCTCTAAAGCTTCCTTCTTCCAGCCATGTGTCTGACCTCCATACAGGCTCTAAACCTGCATGGCTTCATAAATTTCTTTCCTCCTCCCCACCATTCTCCTCCTCAAGGAAGCTTGCCTGTCTTGAGGATTTTTTCCTTAAAATTCTAATAAAACTGTTCTAAAACTTCTTTTTGGGTCCATTCATAATTTATTTTATGAATGAGACAAAGACCCCTCTAGGGGATGCTCTTTCTCACCGTTTCACTGTCTCACAAAAAAGAAAGAAAGAAAGAAAGAAAGAAAGAAAGAAAGAAAGAAAGAAAGAAAGAAAGAAAGAAAGAAAGGAAGGAAGGAAGGAAGAAAAACATTTCGTGGGTATTGGGGCTGGAAAGATGGCTCAGCAGTTAAAAGCACTTACTGCTCATCCAGAAGATCCAGTTTTGGTTCCCAGCACTCACATAGCAGCTAACAACCACCTATAACTTCTAGTTCTGACACTTTCTCCTGCTCCAACACCCTCTTCTGGCCTCTGTGGCATTGCACACAAGTGGGCACTAGGAACTGAACTTGGGTCCTCTGCAAGATCAACCAGTGCTCTTAACCACTAAGATGTCTCTCCAGCCTCAAAAAGATTTACTTAAAAAAAAAAGTAATAAAAGCCAATTCTAAGCCAAACCCTAAAAAGAATCCTATGAAATCCTCCAGTCTTGCATTCCTCTAGGAAGCTACAAATTGCAAATAGTACAGCAACATATAAAAGAAAGCTGCCTGTATAGTCTCAAGCTGTGAGGGGTGGGCTAATTTATAACGTAGCACAACCTAGTCTCTCCTAATCAGTGGAGACACCAAGCACTGGAGACAAGAGTGTGCTCTAAATGACTTCACCTTCGCATCAAAGCATACAACCAGCAAGTTCATTTCAGGCTAATGTCTGGAATGTCCCTTCAAAATCAGTCTTTTCCAGACAGGCTATGTTAGGGCTTTACTAAAGAATGTGTGAAGCATGTTAAAGAAGCCAAATCCAGATCAACTTCTATACATATGTTTTCTACAACTGACAAGTCCACTTCATCTACAGCAAGCCTTCTCCACTCAGAGAGAAGCATATTCCTCACACAATCTCTCCTGATCTATAGCGATCCTAGATTTTCTCCTCACTTTGATTCACATTATCAAATTTCTTTATGTGATGATAACTATTTTTCAATATTTTATTTTTATTTTATGTGTATGAGTGTATTACCTGAATATATGTGAGTGCACCTGAGTCATGCAAGGTCAGAAGAGGGCTTCAGATTCCCCTGGAACTGGAGTTAAGGATGGTTTGTAGCCGCCATGTGGGTGCTGGAAATCAAATTCAGGTCCTCTGCAAGACCAGTCAGTGTTCTTAACCACTGAGCCATCTCTCCAGCCTCATGATGATAACTATTAAATATCCACTTAAAATGGTCAAGGAATTGTGAGTTTCTTCTTCTTTTTTTTTGAATTTTACATAGTTTTTACCTTTGTGGGGGGAGGGGAGTGACTTTCAAAGAAACAAACAGCTGACACCCCACCTGGCACCCAGCTCTGTGTGGCTCAGGCCAGCGTTCCAGACTGCTTTTGCCCATGGTCTACCTCATCTCATGTTGCCACATGCCCATTCACCCCACAGAGTTCCATGAGGGGTCCACAGGGTCTTTGCAAGGTCCCCCAGTGCCCCCTGTTCCCAGAATGATGCCAAATCCTTTTGTTCCAATCACTCCACACCCTAGGCTCCACCCTTCTCCCCAGGGTGCCCTGTGCTAGCCCACAGCTCATCAGAAGTCAGGGAGGAATAAATAATTTTAGGGCAACACTCCACCCCTTTCCTCTGCTCTTACAATCTCTCCACCAATCTTCTGCAAGGGTCCCTGAACCTTGGAGGGGGTGACAGATGTAGGGTGATCGCTCTTGTATCGTGGCGAGATAGTGACTTCTTGAGCCTCCCCATTATTCGTCTTCAAGCCGTGGTCATTGATCTATCTCAGTGGTGTTTCTTCTACTCCTGGAGAGAGAGGCCTACCAGGTGGAGAGGCCTACGGGTTGTGCAGGCCCAGGGAAGCAGGGGCTTTTCTTCTTTTCTTAAGAGAAATTTTATTGATTCAAAAAATTCATACAGCTGGGTGTGGTGGTGACACCTTTAATGCCAGCACTCAGGAGGCAGAGGTAGGTGGAGCTCTCTGAGTTCAAGGCCAGCCTGGCCTAATGGTGAGCTCCAGGCCGGGTGGGGCTACAAGGAGATCCTGTCTCAAAAAGACTAAAAAGAAAAGAAGGAGGAGGAGGGAGGAGGAGGAGGAGGAGGAGGAGGAGGAGATCCATACAATGAATTTTGATTATATTCAGACATCCTCCCCAATCTCCACCCTCACCCTTATCATCCCCTACCACCCTATCCCCCAATCCCAACTTTGTGTCTTCTATTTGCAGATGAAAAACCCCATTCACCTTATACAACACATATGAGCTGGGTGCTGGGGAAATAAAATCTCATTAGAGTGTCAGTGAGCTATAATTCTTACACAGAGGTGTGCCAAAGTCAGGGCCCACTCCTTTTCCTTTGTATATGGCTTTGGGTCACAACACACCCAAGTTTCTTTGAATTGGATTTTTCCACTCTTAATTTTTGTTTCTCTTAGTGCTTAGGAATGTCAAGTAGGAATGTGTCCTTTTCTCAGCAGTCAGAAAACGCTTGGTTTTCCTCATAAAAGTTAGTTGCTCACAGCCCTTGCATGCAGGTTGCACTTTGTTTCCAGGCCTCATCAGTCAGCACAGTAACCCCACTGTGGCCCAAGCCATTCTCCAACAGGCGTTAGTTGCTCACAGCCCTTGCATGCAGGTTGCACTTTGTTTCCAGGCCTCACTCAGCACAGTAACCCCATGTGGCCCAAGCCATTCTCCAACAGGTTGATTCCCCACAGGGTTTTATTGTGGGTAAAAGCAGAAGCTAGGTCCTCACAGCAAACAACATGCAGCTCACAGGCCTCCAATCCAAGATTCTCTGAGCAGCAGCTGGGAGGTTTCACAGCTTCACGTGACAGCTTTGCACCAGTGTCCTTTATTTTCTGACACCTGTAGGCGTCTCAGATTCCTCATGTTGTTAAGGACTGTGGCCAGGTCTTGACAGCCACTGTGTAGTGATTATGGTCTGTACCACTGGGGTGCGTGAGTGGACAGTCCTGCTCAGCTCTGGACCCACCATTGTTTGTGGGTGGCTAGAACCACTCGGCTCTGCCTTGCCAGTGTGCATGGGCAGCCAGGCTGCAGCAGTATGCATAGAAGGCCAGACTGGCTTGACTCCACCCTGCTGGTGCAAGTAGGCAGCCAGGCTCCCTCCAGTCCACATTGTATGGTCAGGCTGCTCTACCCTCCCAGTGTGTGCAACCTTGCTGTCTTGGTTCCCCAGTTATTAGCTCGCTTATTTGCTAAGTCCTGAGTGCAGAATTTTGAGCTCAATATAGAAGCATCAAGGTTCTTAATGAGACGAAGAAGCCCAGAGTCACGTTTTTAGGTCCTTGTGCCGGGAATGCATTGCCACCATTGCTCAGGCTGTGCCACCATTTTGGTTTCTAATTATTTCCTTTTTCACTTGCCATGTCCTGAGTATGGAATTTTGCGATCAAATTAGAAGCACCTATGGTCTGGTAAATATTCATCTTGTGTGATGTTTCCTCACATGGTCCATCTGGCACATTCAGTCTCTTGGGAGCCAGTACACCCTTGGTCTGCTGCCCAGGGCACACCTCATTCCACCACCACCTTCAAGGAACTGTTTTTTGTTTGGTTGATTTTTTTTTTAATTATTCAGAACTGGAGAGATGGCTCAGAGGTTAAGAGCACTGACTTTTCTTACAGAGGACCTGGTTTCAATTCCCAGTACCCACAGGGTGGCTAACTCCAGTTCCAGGGGAATCTGACGCCCCCTTCTGACCTCCATGGGCTTTGCATGACACAGGTGTAGTTACATACATGCAGGCAATACACTCATGCACATTTTAAAAAAAAAAAAGAAAAAGAAAATAGTTTTAAGATTTATTTAGAACTCTTAAATCTTTTCACCCAAGAAAATATTTAAAAATGTTTTACTTATTATTTTTATTTTATGTGTATGCGTGTATTGCCTGCAGGTAAGTGCTAGTATTCAAACCTGGGTCTTCTGCAAGAACAGTGTTCTTAACCACTAAACCATCTCTCCAGCTCCTCACCAAAGAAAATTTTATACCACCCCAGGTATATAGGTATAGGCATACAAATCAAACATTTACTGGGGTTGGAGATGGCTCAGCAGTTAAGAGCCCTTGCTGAGAAAATCAAGGAAGGTGAAGTTGCTTTTTTCCTCAAGTCACTTTTGAAATAACTAACCTATAACCACTCTAGTCCATTCCAAGAGCTGAGCTCTCAAGATTTAAACATCTGTTAAAGGCCAATATTGTTATAATTGCAATTAAGTTTGAACATGAGTTTTGGAGGAGACAATCAAATCACTGCAAGTACGCTTTTTTTTTCTTTTGGTCTTTTGAGACAGGGTCTCTCTGTAGATTCAGTTGGCCTAGAATTCACTATGTAGACCAGGCTGGCCCTGATCTCACAAAGATCAGCCTGTCTCTGCTCCCGAGTGCTGGGATTAAAGGCCAGACCACCACATCCAGCTTGTATGCATCATTTTTATGACTGGAAAACTACAAAGATGTAGATTCTAATGGCATTTCAATTTCTTCTGCTCCTTTTAAAATAAACTTTTAGTGTTTGTGTACGGACGAAAAGACTCACACATGCAATGTTAGAATCCAGACCAGACTACTACTCAAGCAATCCCTGCAGCAGCCCTTTCCCTCTCACAGACACAGACAGGTACCTGCTGAGACTTGTCTGTGAGTCTCTAGCTAACAGACTTCCAGGTGCTGAGATCTCTTTCCTGGGGAAGGAGTTTAGATCAAAGGGGATATTGGTGACCATACATCCTGCTCTCTACCCACCTCCCTGCCTCCTACTGTGAAATCAGAGAACCTGGCTGTAGACTCATACTGTGAAACACCCACTCTTCCTCACAGACCTGTAAGGGACTCCCACTTCTGCCTCAAGAGACTTGATCTGTTTCATCTGCCATGATGTCTATCTCCAGTTCTGAAGCCTGAGCTCTCTCTCTTCAGAACACCTCCATGCTGCTGTCTGTCTGTGCATGGCATTAGAACTCTTCTAATGAACTTCTAATCCCCAAAAACTGGTCTCAGTATTCCCTTGAACCACATATCTAAGACCCTTCAACAATATTTTAGATTTTCTTCACATTTAGAAATATGTTTATAAGAAATTTTATTATTTTAAAAAAGTATTGTTTTGCCAAGCGTGGTGGCACGTGCTTTTTATCCCAGCACTTGCGGGGCAGAGGCAAGGCAGGTGGATCCCTGTGAGTTCGAGCCCAGCCTAGTCTACACAGGGAGTTCCAGGCCAGCTGGGGCTACTGGGAGACCCTGTCTCCAAAAGACCAAAAAAAAGTATTATTTTCAATGAAAATGTCTATAAGTGGAAAGTAATGAATTGATACCTTTGTTGTGCATGGTAAAACATATTAGCCTGGAAATAAATAGAGATGTCTAAACAATTTCACTTGTGCTTGACTACTGTACATGCTCAGAAATGAAAAAGGAATAAATTTTAAGAAAGCAATGAATTTGGCTCTTAGACACAGAGAATAAAAGTTCCCAGAAAAACTACATCTAAAACTGAACCCTCTGCAAAGGCTGATCAACTGATTAGAACTTCAGTGACTGTGGAGAGTTTGGGATGATGCAGATTCGCAGTCTATTTACAATTTATCTTGGGCAATCTTTATCCCAAATAGCCCCTCCTTGCCCACTGTTTCTGACTTAACAACCTGTGACTAACAGATAAAAACCTTTTGGAATGTATTAACAAAGCCCTGGCTCCTACCAATCAAAAAGCTGAGTGTCATTAGATAGCATCTGAGGCTTACAGCTGAGATTTCTTTTTCTGTAACCACCTACTTAATGTTTCCACCAATGTATTTGAAGTGTCTTGATTTATGACTTTTTAAAATACTTATCATTTTTAATTTATTTTTTTACATGTCTAGCTATATCCTTGCATGTGTGTAAGTGAACCTGTGTTGTACAATGCCCATGGAGGTCAGAAGAGAGCATTGGATACCCTGGAACTTAAGTAACCGACAGATGTTGGCTGTAATATGTGTGCTGGGAACCAAACCTGGGTCCTCTGCAAGAACAGCCATCTCTCCAGCCTGATTTATGATTTGTTCTGTTACTATAAAAATTTCATGAGACTGCTTCCAGGATGGAACACGGAATTTGGGGTAACCTGAATCTGTGTTCCCAGGCCATGGTCACTCATATTTGGCTCCAGATTAAACAATCTCTTATCCTCTCTGAAGCGAGAGTTGTGCTTTTTCAACAACAGGACTTAAAAACAGCTCTTTTTAATTCTTTTTCAGTGGGAACATTATTAAAATGACTGTGTTCAAGGCTCAATGAATAAGCTAATCACATCCTAGTCATGCATCCACTTCAGTAACCAGCAGTCCTCAACATGACACAGCTAACAATGGGCAGCTCTAGAAGGAAAACAGATAATCTGAAAACTTTCAGGAAATGTTAAGGATTACTCCCACCCAAAGGGATTATGTGCTAAATGGTCTCCATACATAGAAATTGTTAAAAATATTCTCCTAAGAAATGTTTTCCAACAATAAAATTTTAATGTCTATATCCATTTCTGAAAATACACACAAGATTTCAATAGCAGAAATCAGTTCTGATTACTTACATCAAGAAATGCACCATATTCCCACACCTAACACCACACAAGCCACACAGTAGAACCAGTTGGTAGACCTGTACATTCCTGAGGCTGAAGCACAGTGGAGGAATCCCAAAGTTATAAAACTGGGAGTTTGTGGAGGACAACAGCCCCACTGCCCCATTCCCCAGACAGAGAAAGAGAAAGCAAATACAGCTAAGGTAAACAAATTCTGGTGAGAGGGTTGGGGAGGGGCAGGAGATGAACCCTGAGCTAAACCTCAGGAGGAGGGATAAGCCTCATGCATGAGCATTCTTGGGTATGTCTTCAAGGCTCTTGGTTTACAGTCCTTTAACATAAACCTCAAACTACCCTAATCAGTCATCTTTTAACTTCCAGGGCTTGTCCTTTAACCCAGTTTCCTTCACTTAGAAAGTGCTGACAATACAGAAACATGAAAATATTTACTTCTTGGGATGACAGTAAAACTAACCAAAGCATGGATGCACGGATCACTGACTACTGCTACCACCTAAAATGGTGGTGTAAAGATGGAAACCATGCATGCACCCTTAGGCAATCTAGATCGCAGCCTCACAGAGCAAACAGGTTCCCACCCATATTCATACCTTGTCACTCTCACTTTACAGTCTATCAGCACCACAGATTTAATCATGTCTGGGTTTCCTCACTCAGCTCTCAGGACCTCAAAAAGCTCCTTGGCTCTGGTTCCTGCCGCCTACACATACAATGCTACCTGAAGACGGCCCCTAGCCACCGACAGTGTCTGCTATGATAGTTCTGCACTGGGAAGGATCCTGTCTTCTAGTGCTGGGCATTCCTATACCGAGCTGCAACTCTCTTCTTGCAGATCTATCAGCTTACAAACAGGAACTTTCCTTTCCCTACCACAAGGAAGGCAGTATTTGCTCACAGAGAGCATTCTCCTTCTTCACTTTTATACCTCCAGGAAACCCAACATAAAACTCCAACCCACCCCACTTCCCATCCTTTCCCTGAAATCATCACCATATAAAGAAATTCTGTACAGGTAGATGGAGACTTTGGGCCCACCAGCTCAGACAGCTAGACTGTGCATTGCAGACTAAAGCCTGGAAACACCCTAGCTACATTCACAATGATTCAATAATTAAGATTATATCCAAAATCTCTAAGTCCGAAGGAAGCTACACAGTACCACTTTCAAAATTTATATGCTTATGTATTGCATTTTTCAAGTGCTAGATTATTAATTTATATTTCTTTTGTTGTTATTGTTTTGTTTTGTCTTTGTTTTGAGACAGGTTCTCCCTATGGCCCTAGCTGGCCTGGAACTCACTAAGTAAACACACGGTGACCTTGAACTCACAAAGATCTAGCTGTCTCTGCCTCCAGAGTGCTGGGATTAAAGGTGTGTGCCACCACGCCCAGTCCTAATTTGTATTTCTAAGGGAAACTTTTTTCCTGGAGTTCAGGAAGTTTGACTTCTGATCTTATGTGAATTTAAGCAAATTATTTAACTATTCTTGGCCAATTTCTTATTTGTAAAGAGGAAAGTCTCAAAAATGATTCAAATTCATCTTGGACTTCATACAATCACTAATAGGGTCTCCCCGTAGCCCCAGATGGCCTGGAACTTACTATGTAGACTAAGCTGACCTTGAACTCACACAGATCTATCTACCTGCCCACACCTGGCAAAGATTTAGTCTTGAATAATCCTCACATATACCCAGAGATGTGCTGGGAGGCAACTGCCTTACATCAATCCACCTGGCAAAATTTTCCACTGTATTTCTTCCTCTCCAGGATTTCTAGTGCATTCTTATATTCTACATATAAGAGTTCTGGAGGCTAGGCATGCACTGCAACTCAGTGGTAAAGAGCTTGCCTAGCATGCACATAGCCCTGGATTCAATTCCATTCTGGAAGCAGAATTCAAGAAAATATCAACATTCAGTAAGCTGCAGCCCAATTCTGCAGATCTTCTGTCAATTACACAAAATAATAAAAATAATTTTGGTGCCCATCATTTAACTTCTTTGTCCCCTTTATAAAGCAGATTATTGATGACATAAAAGGTATTGGGAGGCAGAGGCAGGAGGATCTTTATGAGTTCGAGGCCAGCCTGGTCTACATAGTGAGTTCCAGGACAGCTGGGGCTACAGGGAGAAAAAAAAAAAAAAAAAAAAAAAAAAAAAAAAAAGAAAGAAAGAAAGAAAAAAAAACAACCAATAAAAAAAGCAAAATGAAACAGAACAAGGAAAGTGGTGAACGGAACTGCTCCAGAAAACTGCACCTGCCACTACCACCGCCACCAAAAACGCCAGGTGCTGGTGTCTCGACTCATCAAGGAGAATGGAGCTGGGAAGACATCATTCTGTAAAAGGACGTTAAACATGTCAGAGACGTCATGAAGCCAGAGGCTCCATAAAGGTGCACAGGCTGAATGAAATCACAGGTCCAGCCCATCGGTCTGTGAATTTAATGAATCCGAACGTTCCCTACATTCTGCATCCTACAAACTGAATTCAAGATTCCGGAGCAAGGAAAACTCTGTAAAACAAATTAAACTGAAATTTCTTTCTCTACGAAAAATTCAGGGACAGGTATTTTGTACCAAGGTGTTTTACGCGTGAGGCGGCATTCTTGTGATTATCACTTTTTTTTTTTTGCAATTACAAGATTTTTAAAGTTTGGGCTACACTTGATAGTTCTTCGAAATCCACATCTCCATTTCCTAGCCTCCTCTCTGGCTTCCATTTTACAAGAACTGAGGTGGTCAAAGTCCAGCACTGCATCAAAGCAGCAGCTTGCTTTCTAAAATGCGGTTGTTTTGTGTGTGGACCGGTGCGTTTTAGAAGTTTACCTAAACAAGGACTACTAGAAGGTAGGGAAGAAGGGGAGAATAAGCGCGCCAAGTGCACCCCCAAAGCGCCGAACGCGCAGGCGAGTTTGACTGTGAGGCCGCAGGCGACAGGAGGGAAGCCGGGGCCGGTGTTCTGGGACGCCCCAGCACACGGGTGTCAGAGGGTACCTGACTGCGGGCGACCCGTCCACAGCGCCCTTCCGCAGGCGCCGTCGAGAAGGACGGGTCTACGCAGAGACAACCGGGCCAGCATCCGCAACATCTCGCCCCACTGAGTTACAGCGTCCCAGAGCTGCGACCGGCCTCCCTCGGCGCCCCAAGGCCGGAGGCTCCCCCCCCTTCCCGCCCTCGCGCCCCCGTCAACCACACCCCTAGGTCCGCCTTGACCACGCCCCTCGGTCCCTCTAGACCCGCCCCTCGGCCCCGCGTCTTAGGCGGGGCGACCGGGTTAGTGCCTTCCGCTTCCGGCTTCTTGTCTTTGTGCGCGATAAAAAGCAACCGGGGGGAAAGTGCTCTTTCTGGAGTGAAGGGCTCGGTTTCCGCTTTCCAATCTTTCCTCCTCCTCTCAGACACACCCAATCTCCGCCTAATTCAGTGACCTATTTGCCCGCCCTCTTCCGGAGCCTTTGTGACCCGGAACCTTTGTGAGGCGGAACCATGTGCCCTGTGGCGCTAGCCACTGGAAAGCTATATATGTAGAGGACTAGCGGCACTTCTTGGGCTGAAGGTCGCTGCGGTTCCGGTCGGACAGCGCGCTTGGGAACTCTTCAGCTTCGGTTCCAGCTATGCACCGACCGAATTTTCGACCCCCGACTCCTCCTTACCCCGGACCGGGGGTAGGAGGCTGGGGTGGCGGAGGCAGCTTCCGGGGTGCCCTGGGAGGGGGGCCGCGGCCGCCCTCCCCTCGGGATGGGTACGGGAGTCCGCACCACACTCCGCCTTGCGGGCCCCGGGCTAGGCTGTACGGGAGCGGCCACTCTCCGCGGCACGGCGGCGGCTTCTCGGGGGCCCGCTTCGGGTCTCCGTCCCCGGGCGGCTACCCGGGCTCCTACTCCAGGTCCCCCGCGGGGTCCCAGCAGCAATTCGGCTACTCCCCAGGGCAGCAGCAGACCTACCCCCAGGTAAAGACAATAGCTAGCGTTTGCCGAGCTTACTGTGATGGCAGGCGTGATACTAATCTTCCCTTTACATGGATTGTTTAATCCTCTGTGAGGTGACATACTATTATTAGCCCAGTTTTGCAGCTGAGTAAACTGAGGGGTAAATAAATTATTTTAAGATTACCGTAAGTGGCAGAGATACAGTTCTCTCTTCCACAGAAATTGTGCAGCATACAGTTTTCACATACCAGTTTCTTTTAATCTTCCATTTCTTTTTTTTTCCCCCCAGGGTTCTTTGTCTTTTATTTTCAGTAAATAGTCCTGGGTTCCTAAGGGGAATAAAGTGATTGAATCCCCAGTGTTAAGGCTTCTCTAGGCTATAGTCCTACAGATGGGACTCGCGCTTTTTTTCTTGCTTTGTTTGTTGAACCTTAAAGAAAAAACAAAAAAAAACTTTTTATTTTTTTATTATCTTCTCCCAAGTGCCCTGAAGGAAAAATCGAAGCTAATGAAATGTTTCCCCATTCCTCTTATTGAAAGAATAGGAAACAGTATCTTTGAATAACAGCTTGGATCTGCTGTGTGTTCTCCAACCTTCCCTATGCTCACCCAGCTGCATCCCTTTGAGTTTGCAACTAATAGGCATAGAAAATTTTCATGAGATAGAAAGGTCTAGAAACTTGAAGCCTATCGGGTTAAAAATAAACTTGTCCTTAAAAAGTAAGTTTCTTGGGAAAATTGAATATAATTCATTTGATCGCTGCTTGTATTTGATCCACTTGTATTTAGTAACTACAAGGTTATCACATTAAAAACTCAAGTTTTTGAGATGATGGCAGGAATTTTTAATAAGTATGCTCAATTGGTTTTAGTACTTTAACAAAAACACTAAAGAAAACAAGAAATTTGCTACTGAACATATTTGGTTTCATTTGACAGCTTTTAACCAGGAAAGTGATCCCAAATAACATGTAACTAAAGGGAAAAGTACCAGTTATCATTACTGAATGTTTTGTTTAACTGATGATTTTTTTCCTGAAGGGTTCTCCAAGGACATCTACACCATTTGGATCAGGGCGTGGTAGAGAAAAAAGAATATCTAATGAGTTGGAAAGTTATTTCAAGCCTTCAATGCTTGAAGATCCTTGGGCTGGCCTAGAACCAGTATCTGTAGTGGATATAAGCCAACAGTACAGCAATACGCAAACATTTACAGGCAAAAAAGGAAGATACTTTTGTTAACATTTCTGACATTCAACTGGAAGCTTCATGTGTCAGGACATCTTGGACAGAACTCTTACGTAAATAAGTTGAACCCAAAGATGATGACTGAATAATTAGTAGTAAGACCTTGGTATTTCTTACCACATCAAGTGTTGCTGATATTAGAGATAGGACAATTTGCAGTATTTAGCTCTCTGGGAGTCTGTACCACATTCAGAAGATCACAGTTTCCATATTTAACATTTCTCGTTATATAATGGACACTTGTCTTTGAATGTTTTTCCAATGTTTTAAAATAAAACATTTTGTGTTTGCAGTTACATTGTGATTTTATGGGATAAATAGAATTAGTAAGATGTTTCATAATCACTTAGAATTCATATGTAAATTATTTTGAAAACTTAAAAAATGAAATAGATAAACCATCTTTTGAGCTATAGACAGGTCCATATATATTTATTAGTAGAGACTTGTTCTCCGTTCATATTTTATCTAGTATTGCTGTAAAAACATCAAACCTTAAAATCTCAGAAACTCACTTAAGATTATAGTCCTTTGACCAGAAAAGGCAAGGATAAGCCATGCAAACCATCCAGGTTTCTCTACATTTCTCAGCATTGTTGAGTAATTTTTTCTTGAAACCAAAGATGATATGTTTCTTGTCAGTGTGACACAATACCAGAGAGCAAAACAATTTAAAGGATGAATGATTATTTTGGCTCCTGGTTTCCAAGGTCAGTTGAATCCCTTAGTTTGGGGTTGAAGTGAGACAGACTCTAAAGGCTGTGGGTGTTTCAGAGACTCACCCCATGGCAACCAAGCGGCAGGAGGACAGGAAACAGGAAGGGGCCAAGGAAAAGATATGTTTTTCCAGGGCACCTTCCAGTGACTTGTTTTTCCACCTGGACCCCACCTCCTATGACTTCTTAATTCCCTCATATTATGAACCATTAAGATGTTAATCTGTTGATGTGGTAAATACCCTTATGATCTAATCACCTCCCAATGATAAACAAACCTTCAGCACATGGCCATGGCTAACAGTAAGCTCAGATCACTTCCTTTGTTTCGTTTTTTTTTTTTTGTTTAAAGGAAAACTCTGTGTGTGTCTGTGTGTCTGTGTTAGTTCTATCAACCCCAAAGAAGACAAATCATAAACCAAGTATCTATGACCAAGACAGAGCTAATAACCTCTACTCATAGACCTACCCCTAATCTGATAGAAGGTTCTGTGATTTTTTTTTTAGCCCTTGCCTTCCTCGAGAAGAGTAGTTTTTAAATTAATGGAGATTCTAAAAATAGAGGAATTTCCCCCAGTTATTTAAAATCAAGTCTTGTGCTATGCAGAAATTTATTTCAATATTCCCTAAAAGAAAAAATTGAAATGGCTACCCCACCTGGTTAAACCATGCATATGTATTTGTTGATAAGACAAAGGCAAAGAAAAAATTCCTTCCAGTTACTAACTACCTGAATTCACTTTTCTATATAAAGGAAGAAGTTAATATTTTAAAGAAAAAGTTATTCTTCAGCATCTTGGCTTTCCATATGTGCAGAGATCATGGTATCTAATGAAAATCAAGAAAATAGAATACTTTTGTAAAATGCTTTTTATTACCATTCATAAATACAAATACTTGAGAATATTTATTAATCTCTTAGTACTTTATTGCTAAAATGAAAAAATAGAGCCACGCCTAATTTTACATACTTGTAACCCCAGGATTGAGGTGACTGGATTATAACTTTGAGGTCAGGGCACAGAGCTAGAGACATGGCTCAGGAGTTAAGAGTGCTTACTGATCTTGGAGAAGACCTGAGTTCAGTTCCCAGCACCCACATCAGGCAGCTCACAACTACCAGTAACTCCAGCTACAGAGGAACTGATTGCCTCTAGCTTCTGAGGGTAGCTGCACTCATGTTCATTCTCTCTCTCTCTCTCTCTCATTCTCTCTTTTCCTCTCAAAACACACAAATGAAAATGTATCTTAAAGAGAAATCTTTGTCCTCGGCATATAACCATCAGTCATGTATTCAGTATCTTAGGTATTTGGTGAGTAGTTTTTGTTTTATTGTTTGTTGAGACTGGGTTTCACTATGTACCCTTGGGTGGCCTGGAACTTGCTATGTAGACCAAGGTGGCCTTCAACTCACAGAGATCTGCCTGCCTCCAGAGTGCTTGGAATGAGGGCATGGCTCCCCCATACCCAACTGTTCTTTTTTTATGGAGGGGTCTTATAACCGGTAGTGGTGTATGTGCCTTTACTCCCAGCAGAGGCTGGCAGGATCTCTGTGAGTTCGAGGCCAGCCTGGTCTACATGGTGAGGTCCAGGCCAGCTGGGGCTACAGGGAGACCTTGTCTCAAATAGACAGAAAAAGGTGGGGGGGTGGCTTAAGCAGGGCGTGGTGGTGGGTGGTGGTGTACACCTTTAATCACAGAACCAGGGGATCTGTGTAGAAAGTTCCAGGCCAACTGGGCTGCAGGAAACCCTGTTGCCAGAAAAAAAGGGGGTGGGGTTCTTATCTGTAGCCCAGACTGGTCTTGAACTTGCAGTCTTCTTGCCTGAGCCTCCATTGCTGGGATTACAGGTGTGTACCATTATTACTGACCAATTATCCAAGTTTTTAGGGCATTAGTAACTTGTTTCTGTTCTTTTTAGTTCAGTGAAAGGAGTTGATCATTCTGTAAAATAAAAAGTTATTTTTATTTCCGTAGGAATGCTGAGTAACTTTTGGGGAATGTATGATTAAGTTTATCTCAGAAATTCAGATTTTCAAAGAGTAGGAGCATTGTCTTCAAACAATAGTGAATACCCCTGGGAGTAATTAACTTTCCAAGGGTTATGCAGACATGATAAAGGAAAATCCAAGTTCAGATCCTCAATTCCAAAACTCTTCCCAAGAAAAGAAAAAAAAGGCCTTCTTAAGCCAGGCATTTTGGTGCATGCCTTTAGTCCCAGCACTCAGGAGGCAGAGGCAGGCAGATCTCTTGAGTTCAAGGCCAGCCTGGTCTACAGTGACTTCCAGGCCATCTGGGGTACAGGGAGAACCTGTCTCCAAAAGACTTTAAGATTCCCAATCAAGGGTCATACCCATCTACTTTTCCTCATCTCTTTTCTCCAAGTTTACAAAAGAAACCAACAGCAGGATATTTCCCAGAACTGACCACAGAACTATTTCCAGTCCCATGCACTCTTCCAGAGTTTTGCCACTGCCCTATCAAGATGATGTGTCCTTTCCTTTTGTACCTTATCGAACATTTCGCACTGTCTAAGGGACCGTGGTGGCAATTCATTTATTTTCCTTATGAGTAAAATACAGTGTTCAGACTGTTAGATTGGCCCATTGGAAATGTTGAGAATTGAGATGTTTGTCAGGTAAGGGAGATGGCAGTGGTTATTGTTTAATGACTGTTTTTTGCTCCCCTAGTTTAAAAACCAGTCTGTGGTGAATTGTGTGAAAGAAAAAGAGCATGGATATAACGGGAAGGGAAAGTTTTTTTCTAGGCTCTTTGCCTCATCTAAGAATATTCAAATCTGATAGAAAGTCATGATTGGTTTTGGTGAGTCAGGCTGTTTCCTCCATGCTCAATAATGATGAAAAGTCTGAACAATGTGTCACAACGTGTTTCAGAGTCTGTATGGTTTCAAGGAGGGAGAAGCTGAAGGCCCATGTTCACTTCTCACATGCTAGCAGTACATTCTCAACTTAAAAGAACATGGCTTAAGTCCAACATGATGGTCTCAGAACTCAGGAAGAGGATCAGTTCAAGGCTAGCTTGGGCTACACATCGAGATCCTACTCCTCACTGCCCCCCCCTCAAAGGAACATGTTGTACACGTGATGTTCATATTTTCTGGACTATCTTTTAGATCTTGAGCAACTTTTTCATTTGTGAGTTCATTACCAAATCTGTAAGTTCATATTAGTTGTGTTAACTTGGGCCTTAGCCTACTGCCATGTGACTCAGCCAGTTTTCTACTGTTTTTGTTCTTATCATGTACTTAGGTTAAATTAATAGAAATATTTTGTTTTTTAATAGAAATATTTTGTTTTTTACTGTAAATTTCTTAACAGTTATCAGTACACCTCATATAAGACCTGAACTTTTTAGTGACTTTTTCCTGTATTTCAAAAATGTATCACCTAATCTAAAACTATGATTTGTCATTTTATATCCTACGTAGTGAAAACACTGGCAGTTACATCACAATAGGCAAATGATTTTAAGCTGTAATTCCCAAGATGATAAAATGCACATTTCAGTTTGATGAAATGCCATACAACTAGAAGTAGAACCTGCATCTGGAAGTAGGGTGAGACTCAGTCTAGAACATGTGTACTTCAATAGGAAGTCAGGTGTTTATACTCTTCTGATGCATTAAAAAGCGGTAGTGCATGCCTTTAATCCCAGCAGTGAGGAGGCAGAGGCAGGCAGTGAGTTCAAGGCCAGCCTGGCCTACATAGCGAGTTCCAAGACAGCTGGGGCTACAGGGAGACCCTGTCTCAAGAAGACCAAAAATTTTGAAATTTTTAAAAATTTAAAAACAAATAAAATTGCTCTGTAATTATCTTCAAGAAATGCTGAGATCTCTATGTTGTGGTGATGTTTTTACTATTCAGTTTAATTTTAAACTCTATAAGTAAGATGACTGAGGCAAAAAGATTATTGATAATGCTTTGTGGGATGTTTTGAATAACTTCCAAAGACATTGAGGAGTCTGACATGAGCAACTGGGTCTTCATTAGGAGTGGTTTTCAAGTCTTTGCTTTTAGCAAAGGTCAAGAAAGTTTAAGCCAGATGTGTGATAAATGCCTGTAATTCCAATCTGTAATCCTGGCTTCCAGAAATACAAGACAGGTTTAGGAGTTTAAAGCCATCCTCTGCTACATAGTGAGTCCAAGACCATTGTGGGCTATATGAGACTATATCACAATAGAAAAACCAAAAAGGAATTTTAAATTTTGAATTAAAAGATTATTTTTAAAAAGACAAAACAAAAAACGGGTGGCTGGAAAGACAGTTAAGAGCACTGGCTGCACTTGTAGAGGATCCAGATTCAGCTCCCAGCACCTACATGGCAGCTAACAACCATCTGTAATTCCAGATCTAGAGGATCCTCTTCTGGTGTCAACAGGCATTGCACATACATGGTGCACTAAAAAAATTAAAACACAGATGCAGGCCAAACATGCAAAATAAATTTTTTAAAATGTAATGATAAAGAGCTGGGTGTGGTGGCACACGCCTTTAGTGTCAGTACTCAGGAGGCAGAAGCGGGCAGATCTCTGTGAATTCAAGGCCAGCCTGGTCCACATAGTTCCAGGCCAGCTGGGGCTACAGGGAGACCCTGCCTCAAAAAGTCCAAAAAAATTAGAAAAAAAAAAAAAACATTCTTTTGTGGGGGTGTGGGATGCCTACCACAGCCCATATATGGAGTTATAGACTGTTGTTAGCTGCCATGTGGGAGCTGGAAACCAAACCTAGGTCCTCTGGAAGAGCAGCCAGTGCTCTTAACCACCAAGCCATCTCTCCAGGCCGTTTTAATTTTTCATGTAATCCAGACTGACCTAAAACTGATTATGTAGCCAAGGATGTTACTGATCTTCGATCTTCCTGCCTCCACCTCCCAAGTGCTGGGATGACAAGTGTGCAACCATGACTGACTTGATCATAGCATACCTGGAGAAGCAAGTGTGTGAGGGAATGTAATATAAGACTTTGAATCTTTGTTCTTTATTAACTTGAGATTAAATTACATGGGACAGTAAGGGGAATGCAAGTTGAGAATAAATGATATAGATTTCTTATTACTCGAGGAAAATTTTAAATACGAATTTTAAGGAGTGATGCTAGATAATTTCTTTGAGGCTGAGATTCTGCTAGAATAACTTTATAATAAAATGAGTATATATTGAAACATTGCAGTATTACAGAAATGACTCACATTTTTTAAATTATAAAAATGTTTTTATGTCCACTTGAAAATATAAGTGTAGTGGGGCATAGTGGCGCATGCCTTTAATCCCAGCACTTGGGAGGCAGAGGCAGGTGGATCTTTGTGAATTCAAGGCCAACCTGGTCTGCATAGTGAGTTCCAGGCCGGCTACCCTATCTCAAAAATTTTAAAAAATAAAAAAAGAAATATAAGTGTACTTTTCACAATTAAAATATGGACTCAGAAATTTTAGGGAAGATACTTAACTGTGAATCCAAGAAACCAAGAAGGATGAAAAAAAGTAAAGATTAAAATGACAGCAGTAAGTCCAGTTATTTCAGCTACCAAAGTGAATCTAATGGAAATAATTTTGATTTAACCAAAGATTATCAGATAGGGATTAGGAAAGTTTTTAAAAGGCCCCGGGCTGTGCGGGTATGGCGGCACACATGTTTAATCCTAGCATTGGGAGGCAAACACAGGCAGATATCTGAGATTCTGGCCAGCCTGGTCTTTCTGGGATCCTATCTCAGAAAAAAGTCCAAATTAAACTTCATAATGGAGATTTTAGCACTTCTCTGTAAAAACAAACACACCAAGAGACAGAATTTCTAAGAGCACAGAAACCTGTATGCTAAATAAAGAATATACATATATAATATACATGTTTTCAAGCATCAACATTATATAATGCATTTTTTGTTAATTTTTAAAACTATAACCTTCAAATTTTAAAGAATTGATACACAGAAAATAGATCATGTTTTCTAAACAAAATATCAAATTTTTTAAGCGTCTTAACATACCCCATCTCCAAAAAATTTGAGTCCATGAAATAAGACAGATCTGTGATGACTCCCAGCAAAAGGCTGGTACTTTAGATAAAATAGAAACTAGGAGGAGGGGAAAGCAACAAAAGAAAAGCAACCTTTCATGAAACATCAGGAGCTAAACTGAAAATTAAAAAAAAATTCACAAGAAAACCAGTGACAGAATCAGTCAGGTAAAGGATAAGGTAAAATTGTTACTGCATCACCCTTTATTATTAATACATGTCCCCAAGTAGCACATGGCTTTTCAAGGTACTATAAAAGAATAGACAGATGGGCTGCAGAGATGGCTCAGTGGTTAAGAATACTGGTGGTTCTTGCAGAAGACTCCAGGTTCGAATCCCAGCACCCACACAACAGCTAACAACTGTTCCATAACTCTAGTCCCCGGGCATCGGACAGCCTCTTCTGACTTCCACGGACATTGCACGGGTACACTTATCTACATGCAGGCAATACATGCATACACATAAAAATAAATTTCTTTTAAAAAGTTTATGTAAGCATCCATTGACCTCTATTGGAGATTCAACATCTTCATTCATAATGAAGCAAAGAAAATTGACAGATGTTTCATGGCCTGTAAAAATGATGATTAAGCCTGGTGTGGTGGCACACACCTTTAATCCCAGCATTGGGAGGCAGAGGCAGGTAATCTCAGTTCAAGGCCAGCCTGGGCTACATAGCAAGCTCCATGCCAGCTGGGGCTACAGGGGAGACCCTGTCTCAAAAAGACTCCCCCCCAAAAAAAGTTGAATAAATTTTATGAACAAAATGCCAGACTATAAATTTGCACCTAACAGTGTCTTTAAAATGTTCCTCATATTTAAGAAACGATCAATGAATAATGTACTTCTAAGAACAGAGAAATGTAATGTCCATTTAGTTTATGTCAATCAGAATTTACTTGATAGGGTTTTTAAGTAGATGTTAAAATTGTATGTTAAGAATGATTTGAGGGCCTGGAAAGATGGCTCAGCAGTTAAGAGTACTGACTTCTCTTACAGAGGACCAGGATTCAGCTACCAGCACCCACATGGCAGCTAACAACCATCCATAACTCCAGTTCCAGGGGATCTGACACCCTCTTCTGACATCTGTGGACATTGCTTGACACAGGTGTGCACTTATATAATGCTGGCAATACACTCATACACATAAAATAAAAATAATTTTAAAAAGAATGATTTGAGCTGTACATGGTGGCACACGCCTGTAGTCCCAGCACTTGGGAGGCAGAGGCAGGTGGATCTCTGTGAGTTCAAGGCCAGCCTGGTCTACATAGTTCCAGGACAGCTAGGGCTACAGGGAGACCCTGCTTCAAAAAGACCAAAAAAAAAAAAAGATTTGGAAGGAAATAGTAAAGTTGGATTGCCCATTCTAACAGGTATTTGTAAATGAAATGTTTTACCAAGTGTGTTAGTGCAATATACCTTATTAACCTACTTCTGCCGCTTGAGTGCTGGCATTAAAGGCATCTGACACCATGAGCAGCCCAAATTGTTCTTTTTTTCCCCCATAGCTAAGAAACAAACTGAGGGCCTTGCACTTGCTAGGCAAGAGCACTACTGCTGATGTAAATTCCCAACACCTTACTCATTTTTTAAAAAAATATTTTACGTATTGTTTTTATTTTGTGTGAGTGTATTGCCTGCATGTATATAAGTGCACCTATGTCATGCAGTGCCTGTGGAGGTCAGAAGATGGCGTTAAATCCCTGGACCTGGAGTTACGGATGGTTGTCAGCTGCCATGTGTGTTAGTAATCAAACCCAGGTTCTCTGCAAAAGCAGCCAGTGCTATTAACTGCTGAGCCATCTCTCCAGCCCCTAATGCCTTATTATTAATTTGTATTTTTAGCAGTGTGTTCAAAAAGGTTCACTAGTTTGTGACATTCACCATTGCCTATGATCTCACTGTGTTTATAATTGACTCAGTGTAAAATGATTGTTAATCTTCTTACTGAATAAAGCCATTCTCCCTGCAGAAATTACTTTTGCATATAAGATAAATTCAAGGTTTTTTTGTTTATTTGTTAATTGGTTGGTTGGTTTAATTGGCGGGGTTTTTTGAGACAATCTCATGCAGCCCAGGCTGACCTTCAGCTCGCTTTTTAGCCAAAGATTCCTTGAACTCCTGATCCTGCCTCCACCTCATGAATGCTGGGATCACAGGTGTACATCACTAAGCCCTTTAAATTAGAGGGCAAGATTAAGAAGTTGTGTGTGTATACACAATGAAATAGAACTCAGCACTAATATTTATTAATTAGAGCCACTTAATACAACATGTATAAATCTCAAAACCGTATTTTTGAGCAAAACCAAAGCAAAGTATATGTGATATTCCATGCATAAAATTTAAAAACACCTGCAAAACAGTACTTTTTCTGTTAATAGATGTGTGAAAATGTGAATGAAAATTACAAATGCTAGCTGGGCGTGGTGATGCATGCCTTTAGTACCAGCACTCCGGAGGCAGAGGCAGGTGGATCTTTATGAGTTCAAGGCCAGCCTGGTCTACATAGTGAGTTCCAGGCCAGCTGGAGCTACAGGGAGACCCTGTCTCAAAAAAAAAAAAAACCAAATGAAGACTGAGCTTGGGAAGTTATAGACTTGAAATGAATATGGAGATAGGTATGTGGGCATGTTTGAAGAAGTGCAAGTTGGAAAATGTTAGATTTATTAAAGATTGCTATAGGGTACATATTTAATCTCTGAAAATTTTCATAATAATTTACACTAAATAACCATTCTGTGTTGTCAATATTACCATAACACAAAATCTGACAAATAATTGTAAGAAAGGAAAAGTACCAGTATCATTCCTGCTGGAAGTACTCACTAAGAAAACGAGTGTGAATGAATATGAATTAGAAAAGACAATGGAAAACAGATGGCATGATGGTCTGTGCAGTAAAATCACCACGAATCAAAACCAGTGGGGACAGGCCCACTCCTGGAACTACTAGTACCCAGTTCCTGCACAACGCAGAATAAGGTTAGTACAAAAGTCAGTCAGTTGCTTTCTCATATACCAGCAATAAAGGTGGAATTGGACATTGAAAAGCCCAATACCATTTACATTAGCCCCCATAAAGGAAAATTTAAAATATGTAAATCTGGTACAGTATGAAAGAAAATTTTATGAGAAAAACTTTAAAACTGAGAAAGTTATTAACCATATTTGTGGATAGGAAGACAGTATTCTTCAAGATGTCTTTTATCCCCCAATTTGATGTATAGGTTATTTATAATTCCAGCAAAACATTTTTCTAATTAAGTTTTAATTCACACACAAATGTGTATATTTTTAAAGATACAGCGTGATATTTTAATACATGTATATTGTGCATACTGATTGGATGAAGGCAGTTGGCAAATCTGTCACCTCAGACATTTATCATTTGTCCTCTCTGTTACCTATCTTTTTAATATATATATTTTTAAGTTTTATGTGTATGAGTGTATTGCCTGCATGTATGTAAGTGCACCTGTGTCATGTAGTGCCCATGGAGATCAAAAGAGGGTGTCGAATCTCCTGGAACTGGAGTTATGGACAGTTGTTAGCTGCTGCTATGTGGGAGCTGGGAAATGAACCCAGGTCCTCTGCAGGAGCAGTCAGTGCTCTTAACTGCTGAGCCATCTCTTCAGCCCCTCTGTTACCTATTTTGAAACATGTAGTTGTCACCAGCCAGTCACCCTCCTCTGATATTACAGAAGATAGGTCACTCTTTCTGTCCACCTGCTTCCTTGTTAGCCATCTTCTCTTCATGCTCCCCACCCCAGTTATCCTTCCCAGCCTCCAGTAACTATCTACTGTGATACCGCCTTTTAAACATCCATATTTAAATGAGATTATGGAATGTGTATCTTTTGATGTTTTGTTTTGCTTATTATCTTCCAGGTTCATCCATGTTGTCACAAGTGACAGGATTTCATGCTTTTTATGGCTGAATAATTAGGTGTGTGTGTTGTGTAAAACATTTTCTTTATGCTACTATCACTTGGCTTTTTCTAGCAGTTTGCTTGGCATATACAGATAAATGGATTCTAAATATTTTTAAAATATATTACATTTTTTAAGTTGTGGGGGTGGTGTGTGTGTGTGTGTGTGTGTGTGTGTGTGTGTGTGTGTGTACGTGTACACGTGTAAAACACGTGGAAATCAGAGGGCAACTTGCAGAACTCAGTTCTCATTCCACCATGTGGGTCCCAGGGATGGGACTCAGATTGTCAGTGTTGGAGGCAGGCACCTTTACCCTCTTGAGCCATCTCACCAGCCCAATCAAGCCTAACGTTTAATTGTGAAAGCAAAAGGCCTAGAATAGCCAAGACAACTGAAAATGAGTCTATAACAGGAGGTAACAGAAGATCAGAGACCCTGACCATTCTGCCCAATCTTCTGTTGTTGGCCCAGATCCCAGCCCCAACAGATTTGTGCTGCTCCCAACCTTGGGTCAGAGAAGCCTCTAATTGCAAAGTGTGGTAGTTAATACAGACTCAACTGTTTTAAGATGCTGTGAACAAGGAACTGTGACTGCTCAACCATAGATGGAACATCTGTAGCAGCCTCCTGAAGGCTCAGCTAACACTTCAGAAGAGGGGTCAGAAGAATGTGAGAGCTGAAGGGTAGGGAGGAGTGCTGTGAAACTCTGGCCTCTGGACATGAAGGGCTATTATTGTTACACACATGAACTCAGCAACTGTGGTTACCTGCACAAGACCTCCACAGGATCAAGAGATTACAGTTCCATCAGGAGTAGGGGAGGGACTCCGGATGCTGAGATATTGATGACTACTGAAGAGTGAAAGTATTATAGGTACTATAATAGAGGATATCTTTTAATTGTACAACCGTATTTCCAATGTCAAAATGTCAAAAGTACAAAACACTGAAGAGTCACTTTTCTTCAGAGGGGCAGCCATTGGTTGCCCTTTCCTCAGCGGACGATCCCACACACACGCACATATTGGCAGCTCTCATTGGACTTGGTGGGTTATAGAAACAAAAATTTTTAAGACATGTATTTGGGAGGGGTGGTGGGAGGGGGAGCTGGTGGGAAGGAGTTGGGGCTGGGTAGGACCAAGAAAAATTTTATGCATATGTGGAGATTTTTTTAAAGTTCTTTTTGCTTCCGTCTACCACATGATGTTTAAAAAAATCTGGATGACCTTTGGTTTGATGATTAGATACAACACCAAAAGTCTGAATCATAAAAAGAAAAAAAATTGGAAGTTGGACGTCAATAAGATAAGAAAAAAAAGTCTCTGTGAAAGATACTTGAGATAATGGAAAGTCAAACCACAGAAGGAGAAAATATTTTCAAAACAGTGTACCATTATATACCTGTTACAGTGTCAAAAAGAAGAAACATGCTAAGTGGTGGCTAGGATGTGGTATACAAGAGTCTGGTGCTTATTACTTTCCCAACATCATAATCACCTAAACAAATAGACTGACTTTTGAGTTTTTAAGAGTGGGCTGGAACTCAGAGGACATTAGTTCCTCTAGCTATCTGTTACAGCTGATTCTCAGAACTGTGCTAATGGATCTCTCATCCCCTCAACCTGTGCAGATGGAGCTGTGTCCTCACTCTGTGCTAATGGAACTGTCTTTGGAACCCTGTTTCACCACTGTGTTTCCCCCATCAAGTAACATACATAATTTCTTCAAAATGGTTTCTCCAGCTTTGAGGAAGTACAAGTTCATGTTCGACTCCACCCTTATCTCAGTAGACCATCTGGCCTTTTCATCCCTAGTATCTCATTCTTATGTTGTCTTTCCCAACCTCCATAGTGTCCAGTGGGTAGGTGCTCTGCTTTCAGCAATTAACTATGTTAATTCTCAAGCATAGCCACATCATTTTTTTGGGTGGAGTACCAAACTGAGGTTGCCAAAGAGACACCATGGTCATCAGACTCAAGAGCATGGTTTTGCTGCGGTTAATAAAAGTCAGTCACAGATCATGTTCATTAATAAAAGTCATTCCTACATAGGAGTTTATTGCTGGTGGGAATGCAAATTGGTACAACCAACTTGGAAGATAGTGTGTTACTATATGATCCAGTAATCACATCCCCTGGTATTTACCCAGTGAATTGGATGTTCTCCACCTACATGACATACTGAGAAAGGCAAAAGGTGATTTGTTGTCAGGAATTCAGAAGCATGTGTTGGCGAGAAGGATGAAATAGCCAGCACACAGAGGACTTTGAGGGCAGTGAAGTTACTACAGATAACTGTAATGGAAGATGCCAGACAATAATAGAAGAGGGAGGACTGCTGAGAAGGCACATGGGAACACTACTTTTTGCTTGCTCTTCTGTACACCTAAGCCCAAAGTATATATATTTAGTTATATGGGTGCTGCTGATAGTGATGGTGATGACAACAGTGAAGGATGTCTCCCAATTCTAGCCCGGCCTGAGTCTGGCCTCCCTGATGGGTTCTTATATAATGTTCAGATAGTATTCACAGAGAGATCCAGGTTCCTTCAGGTTTTTAGGGATTTTTTTTTTTTTTTTTTTTTTTAGAACCTAGATGTTTGTATTAACTCTCTTTGCATTGACTAAGTTTGTGTATGCCTTGAAGCTCTCACATTCCTCCCAAGTGGCATTCTAGATTATGTCTAAGTGCACCATACAGTTCATAGAAATGTAAAAAGCAGGGGCTAGAGAGGTGGCTCAGCAGTTAAGAGCAGTGTCTGCTTTTGCAGAAGACCTAGGTTTGGTTCTTAGCATCCACATGGTGGCTAATAGCCATCCATAACTCCAGTTCCAGATCTGATGACTTCTTCTGACCTCTGAAGGCATTGCATGCACATGGTGTACTTACATAAATGCAGGCAATACACTCATACATACAAAATAAAAATAATATTTTTAAAAAAAGAAATGTAAAAAGCAAGTGTTTCTCAGTTTGGTTTTGTGATGAGGTGATAAGTGGGAAAGGCAAGACAAATATTCTGGACTTGTTAAATGCAAACTGACTTCCGTTACCTCAGCTCTCAGAATCAGCAGATACCACAGATGATTTAAGTCTCAGAATCAACAGATGATTTAAGTCTTAACTCCATTTGTACAATTTAAGACTGATTAAAAACCAGGCACTCTGGAGGTAGAAGAAGGAGAATCAAGAGTTTAAGACCTTGGCTACAGAGCAAATTCAAAGCCAGACTTACTGAAGAAATAGCATTAGAATCCAAACCTACAAAACTAGAATAATGACAAGTCATGACCACCACGCCCAGTGAAAAGTTGCTTTAAGGCACCTGGATGTATTGAACTTTCATATATATTCTCATAATATGTAGAGATAAGGGTTGGAGAGATGACTCAGCAGTTAAGAACACTTGACTGTTCTTGCAGAAGACCCGGGTTTGAATCCCAGCACCCACATGGCAGCTAACAGCTGTCCATAACTCCAGTTCCAGGGGATCCAACAGCCTCTTCTGTCCTCTGTGGGCATTGCATGACACGGGTGCACTTACCTACATACAGGCATAATACTCATACACATTAAATTTTTTTTTTAATGTAGAGATAAAGGAATCCTCATTATGTACAGGCTGACATTCTCTATCTTAAGACCAGTTTTGTAATTCAACACAGTTTATTGGGAATGGACAATAGTGATGTTACTTCAAAACATTTTACATCATTTGGCATAAGCCCATAGAATCCATTTGAAATGACTCCTGTTAAATCATATTACAAGTCCTGAATTTAGAACAATAAGCCAGTTTTTCCATGAATAATCCTTTTCTGGGGACCAGCAAGATGGCTCACTGGGTAAATGTGCTTCCACTACAAACCTGAAAACGTGAATTTTATCCCCAGAACTCAACAGTTGTCCTCTGACCACGTGTGTTCTCCCCCTCTGTCTCTGTTTCTGTCTCTCACATACGTAAATAATGCTAATTAATAAAGATTTTTAAAATCCTTTTTTTGCTGGGCGTGGTGGCGCACGCCTTTAATCCCAGCACTTGGGAGGCCGAGGCAGGTGGGTCTCTGTGGGTTCACGGCCAGTCTGGTCTACATAGTGAGTTCCAGGACAGCTGGGGCTACAGGGAGCCTCTGTCTCAAAAAGACCAAAAAAAAAAATCTTTTTTTCTGTTCCATGATACAATCTTTAATATATATATATATGTATATTGTATGAGTGTATATCGCCTGCATGTGTGTAAGTGCACCCATGTTGTACAGTGCCCAGGGAGGTCAGAAGACAGTGTTGACTCCCCTGGAACTGGAGTTAGGATGATGGTTACTTGCCATGTGGGTGCTGGGATTTGAACCTGGGTCCACTGCAAGAGCAGCCAGTGCTCTTAACCACCAAGCCCTCTCCAACACACTTTTAAAATAGCCATACCTAAGCCAGGTGTGGTGGTGCATGCGTTTAATCCCAGCACTCAGGAGGCAGAAGCAGGTGAATCTCTGAGTTCAAGGCCACCCTGATCTACGTAGTGAGTTCCAGGCCATCTGGGATTATAGGGAGACCCTGTCTCGCTACAGGAAGACCCTGTCTAAAAAAAAAAAAAAAAAAAAAAAAAAAAAAAAAAAAAGTCATACCTAATAAGCAGTAACTACCTGACTTAAATGAGAAAACAACCTAGGGAGAGAAGTATCATTCCTTCAAACTGAAGTTCAAAAAGCACTGTATGATTTGTCCTTTCCAGGTCTAATATACAGCTTCCCCTGACAAACTCACTGGGTCTTTCCTATGTGTGTGTTCATGTCTGGTGTCTGTGTCTAAATTACCATTTCCTATCAGACAGGATTAGGGCCTACCCTAACAATTCTTTACAGACTGCAAGAGCGGTCAGTGCTCTTAAACGCTGAGCCATCTCTCCAGCTGCTCCTTTATTAATTTCTATATCTGTAAAATAAAAAAGTGAGGACGGGGAAGGTATTACAGGCTGAATTAAAGTGCCACAACATTCATAGGTAGAAATTCTCAATAAATCTCAATACTTCACAAAGTAGCCATAAATAGACATGTTCTGATTCTTAATGAAGAGAATGCTAGGGATTCTGATTTCTTAATGAAGAAAATCAGAGTCTGGGTGTTACCAGGAGTTTTGGGGGTAAAAGTCTGAGCTCCAGCAACCCCCAAAGTCTGGACTTGACCCCCTATCCACAGTACATCAATTAAAGAGATGAGTAATAGTGAAAAGTAGAGATTTATTCACTACGGCCACATTGCAAAGATGGGAGAGATCCAGTGATTCCCAGCCTGTCTGTAGGGTCAAAAGAACTGGGACAAAGAACAAGAGAGATAAGATATATGTATGATCAAACAGTCCTGATCTAGGTGTGGGCTACTTGATCAGTCTCAGCTCAACTTGCAAGGGGGTCCAAAGAATTCCTTACTGCTTTAGGGGACAAGATTTGTTTTACTACTATTGCTCCGGAGAGCAGTGTCACTCTTGTGGGTGGCCTTATCTGGGGAAGGGAGATGCTCTGTCCTGCATTATTTTTTGTTTTGCTAATCCAGTAGGAAAGGTTATGGACAATGACTTATCTCTGCCTGGGGTCAGGAAGTGACTGTAGCAAAAATAAGAGAGACAGACATAAAACAAAGGCAGAGGCCAGTCTTTCATCCTGCTGTTAGCCACCTTCTGGACCCAAGAAAGGAGTCAATGCTTTTTACCAAGAGCAGCTGCTAAGTGCCTGTTTCATGAGATGAGAGGGAATGTGTTGCACACCTTAGGAGGGGTTTTCAGTATGAATTTGAAGATTAATGTTGGTGTTAGTAATGCCTATGGAATGAAAGAGATGAATCTTCTAATTTAAGAAGTCTGAACACCAAGCAAAAAATATACCAAAAGACATGCCCTTAGGATACATCAGAGTAGAGTTACCATGGAAGATAAGCCCACTAAAGTATTGGTAAAGAAACCAGAAGCTAAGATGTGAAAGGTTGTCTACTTGGTTAAATTTGAGATTGAAAATAGGAGAGGGGAAAAAGAATGGCTTGGGTGGGGGTGGGTCAAGAAATGACTGCAGCAGGAACTGGGTAATACAGTCAAAGACTTGGTCAGAAACTGGGTAATGAGGCAAAGAAGAATTATCTGAAAGTGAAAAATGAGAAATTGGAACCGTGCCAGGAAGCGGTGTGCTCAGGAAGATGGATTCCGTCAAAGTAAGGTGGCCAAAGAGACACGTGTAGGAGAGCGCTGTTTCCTTCAGCCGCACTGCACTTTCACACAATATGGTATCCTAAGGTAAAAAGCATTTTCTTAGACTTTGCAGGAACTTTTTCCCATTCAGTGTTAATGTGGACTGAGATTCTTTTGTAAACAATTACCTGAGTGATTAAAATCTAAAATTCTGAAACTTTGATGCATTCTTGGTGCATGTCTTTTGTCATGTATTTTGCCTGGCAATCATTGAATTTGTTAAATTGAAGCTCCACTCTGAGAAATTTCCTTCAAATACTTCTTCCTCTCCATTCTCTTTATCTTTTAGTAACTATCAAATGGACAGTGCAATACCTAGATCTACTCTGCGTTTATTCATTTTCAAGTTCTGCTTTACTCCATCTTTGTTTTTGCAGTGAATTTTAGAAAGGATCACTCCTTAGGTCAACATTTAGGCTCCTTTCCCTTCAGGCTCAGATACTGGTTTTTAGCGCATCCACTTTTTGTTTGTAATCATTTTCAACACAACTCTTAACGTTCACAGCCTTTTATTTCTTCAATGCTTTAATTACTATAGGTGATTTTTACAGATTCCTTCAGTGCTGGTCCAAATCCTCTTTTCAGTGGTTGGTATGGTAGTGTGTACACTTGTTTCAGGATAAAGAGATGTGCTTCCTAAGAGTCAATTCTTGAGAGGGCTTTCTTTGCCTGACAGAATTGTTACTATACTAAGGGTGAAGCCAATACAGAGTACTTACCTAGCATGCACAAAGCCCTGGCTCAGATTCTCCACACTTGTCCTTGGCCACATGAGGAGTTCAAGGCCAGACTGGGTTACATGAGATCACCTCAAAAAAACTGTCATGGTGGTGGGCTACCACACCCAGCTTTTTGTTTTGTTTTGTTTGTTTTGAGACAGGGTCTCCTGTAGCCCCAGTTGGCCTGGAACCCACTGTGTAGACTACTGTCATGGTGGTGGGCTACCACACCCAGCTTTTTTTGTTTTGTTTTGTTTGTTTTGAGACAGGGTCTCCTGTAGCCCCAGTTGGCCTGGAACCCACTGTGTAGACTAGGCTGGCCTCAATCTCATAGACATCTGCCTACTTTTGCCACCCCAGCTGGCTGATTCATGTCTTTAATCCCAGCACTTGGGAGACAAGAGGCAGGCAGATCTGCCAGTTCTAGGCCAGTCTGGTCTGCATAGAAAGTTACAGGCCATAGTGAGACTCATCTTGTCTCAAAAAAATGAAAAAAAAAAAAACAAGAACAGTTGGATTATCTACCCTCAAAGCGGGAGACACGTGGGAAATAGGATTGTGGGAAAAGGGTACACTTTTATCAAACTTCTCTCAAAATTAAAGGACTATGAATCATCTGTTCTTACCTAAGGCTGTTGTTTCAAATTGCTTTAATGCTAGATCTTAAGTAAAGATAGGAGAGATAATAGTGTAAATGAAGCATGAATAAAGAACTGTATTGTAGCCAGTCATGGTGGTCCATGCCTTTGATCCCAGCACTCAGGAGGCAGAGGTAGGCAGATCTCTGAGTTCTAGGCCAGCTGCTCCTACAGGGAGACTGTCTCAAAAATACCAAAAAAAAGAACTATATTGTATTTAATCAAAAATATACCAAAAAAGGCAAAAGGTGATTTCGATTCTGTCCTATTAACAATCAACTCAGTTGGATTTCTTTAATAAAAAAAAAAAA
>NW_008341028.1:338205-376798 GCF_000622305.1 Nannospalax galili | reverse complement strand
AAAAAAAAAAAAAAAAAACACCACTTTGGGTTTTGTGATCTTAATTTTGGATGCTGTGAGACATTGGCTGGTAACAGTTCAGCAAAGCCCATGCCATGTATAGGCCTCATGTTTACAGCAACACAAAACAAACTGGGACATGTTCCCTTTTTCTCTAATCTCTTAAGAGTATGAAACTATCTGAATTCATAAGCAAAGAAGCAAAGCATTCTAAGCTTGCAGTAGAAAGATGCTTGTTTCTGGATAATGAGATTATTTCTCAGATTCTGATATTTCAACAGATACAATTTTTAGTTTTTTTCTAAACTGGACAGGTTTTACCTGCATTTGTAACTAACTTGTCAAATTTACAATCTAACCTGTCATATTTACTGGAACAAAGTTGTTGGGAGGAGGAAATAGTCTCTGGTTCTGTTAATATGAACCTCATGAGAACCATTCTAAGGTGTCAAAGAGACCAGTGGCTCTTTCTAGGGGAAGTGATTGGGAAGGAAATGAAATGGTTGAGAGCTGCTCTCCATCCTTATCTGTGTGGCAAATGTCACACTTCTTAATGTACATAAAAAATAAACCCAACATGTTTCTCTGATATTTATCCCAGGTTCAAATAAGTGCAAATCTTGCCTGAGAGAAATAATTTAGCACTTTTTGGAGATTTTCAAAGCAAAAACAGTTCTAATACTAGAATATACAATTTCCTTCCAGCCAATATAGAACTAACTTGGTAGATTTCCCAATGGAGAACTAGGAAATAAGTCATGTAAAATTGAAGATAATTAACTCAGTGTTTAAATGGCAAATACATGAACTACGTGTACTTTAGAGTTTCCACTAATCTTTTTCAGAATAAGATGGAATTTAAAAAGTTCAAGCCTCAGCTGGCCTAGAACTCAACTATGTAGACCAGGCTGGCCTCAGTCTGGCAGTGATCTGCTTGCCTCTGCCTCCTATGTGCACCACGGTGGCACCTGGCTCAAATTTTTATATTCTAAAGAAGGCATCAAGAATCAACATTGAGATTTGTTGACTAAATCCTGTACTTTCTAACCTAAAACATGTCTTAATTACAATAAAGTTGGCACAAGAAACCAGATTCTTTCACCACTCCCATATCCAGTTCCTCTCAATAGCAACAGCAAACACTTATGACGCACTTGACACCACGTGCATTGTACAGAATTTTGTTTTTGGTGTATTGGGGATCAAACCAAGGGTGTTCCGCATGCTTGGCAAGTACACAGCCACTGAGCTATACTTTTAACCCTATTTTTTAAATTAAATGGCGTCTTACTATTTTGTATTGTATCCACAATATTTCTCCCACAGATAGGTATTTTACATTATGATGGTTTTTCTAAACTGACAAACTCTAGAATTACAAGAGACGTGGGAAGACCTGCCTACTGCGAGGGGCACCATTCCTCTGGGCTGGGATCTAGACTGTTTAAAAAAGGAGAAAGTGAGCTGATCCATAGCATTCAGTGCACTCTTCTTCCTGACCGCAGAGGAAATGTGACCAGCTGCTTCATGCTCCTCTGTCTTGACTTTTCCATGATTCACTGGACCTTAAACTGCACACCCTTCCTTCCTTCTGTTGCTCTCCTGAGGGTATTTCTTAGTATATAAATAAATGATACATTACAGGTTATTCTGAGTAACAGATTTCTACAAGTGAAGTTACTAGGTCAAAATGCATTTTTTCTTAAGTATCTTAAAATTCTGCTAATCAGACCTATAAAAGTAGGCATTTATTTCCATTTTCTCCCTTTTGGGGCAGCACATTATAGTAGGAGTCAAAATCTGGAAGAGCAAATTCTCAATAATTTGTGTGCATGCATACATGTGAGCACACATGCCATGGCACATGTGTGGAGGTCAGATAGCAATTTGCAGGAGTTGGCTCTCTCCCACTTTGTGGGTTCCAGAAATCAAATCAGGTCATCAAGCTTAGTAGCAAGTGCCTTTACCCAATGAGCCATCTCACCAATCCTGGTTGAGCAAATTCTTGTTGAATTATCTCAACTACTCCTGGCCCCTTGTTCTTCTGTATAGCTCACATTCTCTAAGCTCTCTGTATGACTATCCTGTTGTCACACAGTCTGGCAAGTTTGTTTTTTTTTTTTTTTTTTTTCTTCCTACCCCTTGCCTCCCTTTCTCTAACCACCTTCCTTCCTTAATTGTGTAACAGAGTTGCCACAAAATGTTGATCATGTGATAAGCAGTGTCCATTCCAAATCTTAAAGGGATGTTTGTAACATTCCACCCCAGGTATTACTGTAGAATTGTTTTGGAGTCGACTGAAACTATATAAGAACAGAAATTGCCGGTTGTGGTGGCACATGCCGGTAGGATATGCTGAAGAACAGAAATATGTTTTAATGTTTATTATATGTGTTTGAGTGTTTTGCCTGCATGTATGTAGGTGCACCTGTGTTATGCCTGGAGAAGAGGGGGTTGGATCCCGTGCATCTGAAATTACAGATCATTGTTAGCCGCCATATGGGTGTTAGGAACTGAACCCAGGTCCTCTGCAAGAGCAGCAAGTGCTCTTAATGACTGAACTCCCTCTCCAGCCCCCAAAATACCTATTTAAAATGGGTTCTAAAAATCATGAACTTTACTACAAAAATAAATGGGGAACAAGTATGTCAGAATACAATTTAAAGTATAAATTTCCTATTTTATAACATCATCTTTAGCAACTTTTATTATGTATGTTATTCACCCAGGAAGAGATTTAGGTTGACAGAGTACTTAGCATTCATGAGACCAGGTTCACTCCCCTAGCACCACCAAAACATAAATTCTAAAAGGAAAATAGATTTAAATGTGTTTTGCATACTTAATTGGGAAAATCTGTTAAAAAGTACAAATTACCATTCAAAAGATTTGTTTCAATATATAAGTTTTAAAATTTCTCTTCAGAGAAGACTAAAAATAAAACTGGCATGGTATTAAAAACAAACAAACAAACAACAGGTATTTTGGCAAGGTACACACTAACAATCCCAATACTTGGGATGTTGACAGGAGGGCCACTGACTTTAAGATCATGCCTATCATCAAAACCTTGACTCAAAAGATAACAGCAAATGCAAAAGAAAACAGTGCTTTTAAAAAGTAGCCTGATTTGTATCCCCAAATGCTCTTCAGTGTGGGATCGTCCACTGCAGGGGGGGGGGGGGGCTTATGGGAGGGGACTAAAACAGGATCAAATTATATAAAATTTGCAGAAACTCAGTAAAAAGTTGTTGTTTTTTTTTTTAAGGGCCCAGAATTCTTATGGCAGTTATTTTTATGGACTATCAAATACATCCTTTTAAAAAAAATTTTTTTAGTCTTTTATTTTAGTGTATGAGTATATTACTTGCATGTGTAAGTGCACCCATGTGGTGCAGTGCCCTCAGAGGCCAGAAGAGGGTGTCAGATCTCCTGGAACAGGAGCTGTGAGTGCCATGTGAGTGCTGGGAACTGAACCTGGGTTCTCTCTACAAGAGCAGATAATGCTCCTAATCTCTGAGCCATCGCTCCAACCCCTTAAAATGAATTCAAAGGCTGTGTTATTTCCACTATGACCACAGTTTTGTTGTTCCATCTTCAACTGACCACTGACTACACAGTAGCTTATTGCTTTTGTTAGTAATTTAGGAAAGTTATCTGAAGAAGCACTTTGGTAAATGACAGAACATTACTCCTCTTATACAATGACTTGAAACATAAAGCCATCTCAAGATTCCCCCCCACCCCCCAAGACCAGGTCTCACTGGCTATCCTAGAACTCCATGTAGACCAGGCTGGCCTTAAACTCAGAGATTCACCTGTGACTGCCTCCTCAGTGCTGGGATTAAAAGTATGTACCACCACATCTGGCCACTCTCAAGGTTTTAAAGTAAATTCTGTGTTTGCAACCCTGGTACTATAAAATATATTTTAGGGGCTGGAGAAATGGCTCAGCAGTTAAGAGGACCCACTGACAAACTAGGGAATCCACCGCTCTCTTCTGCCCTCCACAGGCACTGCATGCACATGGTGCGCTTACATATATGTAGGCAAAATACTCATGCTAATAAAACACATAGAAAGTTTTTTAAATATCTAAAATACATTTTAATGACACTTGGTTTCATTGATTAAACTATAGCCTTTAAAAAATTCAAAGGAGGCCAGTTGTGGTGGCACATGCCTTTGCGAAAATTTCAGCCCAAGCAATAAGAGACAATCAAAAAAATAAAGCAATAAAACAAAAGGTTCGTAATTACTGCTGAATTTGGATGTGGCAATCCAGCTGTCAGAAAAGATCAAGGTACTCTCCGGCTAAGCTTTTTTCTCAATTATATAGTGGAAACTAACCAATTTTTGGTTACTGGTTGATCTAGTTCAGACTTAAAAATAACAAAACCAGTGTCCCAGGCGATCAATAGATATGCAATCAAAATCTTACCTAAAACAGCAAACCTAAGGTGAAAAATTAGTCAAAACGTGATCATTCTCATGGCACATCCACCAAAACCTTTCTCAGAAGTGCTGCTTGCCTCAGCTTAGAAGCATTTAACCCACACCCTGTTCATTTTTCTCCAATCTTGGTATTTCTTACAAATTAGCCAGCTGCAAGTTAAAATGTTTTCTTCCAAGTTGTTCTAATTCCTTGAAGAACATTCTCTATTCAAATTTCAATTCAGCATTTTACAGACACAAAAATTTCTATCTTATAGTCACTTAAGTATAATTTACATTTAGATTAGGGTATCAAATACCTAGTTTCTCTAGACATTAAAAAAAAATCCTACTGCCAGCCCCAAAAATGAATGATTAAATGCCCTTCATGACTGTTCATGTATCCCAAGAACTAGAATAGTAACTGGCACACTGTGGTCACTGAATATGTGCTAACAGCAAGAATCCCTGAATCACAGTTAAATTACTACATTAATTCATATCCCACAAATTAGTTTCATCAATAAACTCCAGAATTATTAAATTTTCAGACTCAGTTTCATGCAGAATATATTGTTAGGACATACAAATCTCACATAGTGTGTGTATATATTTTTAAATGGGTCAGTCTGTGTCCATGTTCCTATTTGCAATCTGACTCATTTCTTCCCACCAAACTTAGCATTTTATATAAATTAGATTTCACCCAAGGAAATTCAGTGATTACTCTGTAACTTGGAGAAATTGATTTCCCAACTCTGCTGTTTCTGTAATTCCAAACTCACTGAATTAAAGTACTAAATGTTATGCAGTACTGCACTTTTTCTTACTACTGTATTTCTCCCAATTAGGGACACATTCTCTCACACACCACTCTTCTGAGTCTGGTTATCATCTGCAATCGCTAGCACCTTAGCATTAAAAGGTTTAACTGCTGTCACCTTTTCTTCTATATGTATGTAAGACATCTTCATGTTTCACAAGCAATGCTGTCTTAGAAGACACAGAATAGTAGAAAGTATAATTCTAAGTTTCCATTTCAAAGTTGAAAATTTCCCTGTCCTCCCAGCCATGCTCCCAATATGGGTATATAACTGAAATGCTTAATTACAAAAACTATCCAAACACAGTTCAATTTTATATAAAATATTTAATTTTTAAAACACAGGCTATTCATGTCACATAAATATTTTCAATTTTAGGTTAGCTGCTTATAGCCAGCAGAAGTATCAAGTGTGACGATGAGAATAATTTAGATACTGCCACTTATAGGAAAGTCTGAAGCTCTAAGACTCACCATATGAAAATTTCAGAGACTTGAATACTGCAACTATTTTGCTAAATTTTAAAACATTTCTTTACTTCCTGTAATGTATTTTTATTATAAGTTGTTAGTATTCAATATTTAAATAAAAGCGAAATATTTTTTCTTCCATTAATTTTTTTCTTACCATCAACAAAAATAATACCATCAAAAAATAAAATGGTCAATTGACAACTCATTTATAGGAGTAAAATGGCAAATGATCTTCTTACCAATGTTTCCTGAATCATGTTTTTAAATGCAGGTTCACAAGTCAGATACAGGGCACGGGGTTAAACTGGCTTTCAATAACAATTCCATAACAATTGTTCCAATTTAAGATTCCAATTTAAAAAATGTTACTAGAACAGTTAACACAAAATTGTTAGTTGGCACACTCTCAATTTCCCAGAGTCTGTTTTTGAGTGCTGGTTATTTACCTTTGGTTCCTTTCCAGAATTAATATACTTTTGTGTCTCTGTATGGGCATAAGACATTAGTGAGATTGGACAACATTACACTTACTCTCTCTCTCTGTAGAAAGAAAAAATGTTAAAATGGCCTAACAGCATTGCTCTAATCTGGCAGAAGTCACAGTAAACTTTACAAAGGTGAGGAGGGAAGGGAAGAGGTTTTCTCTTTCTGCTTTTTCTTTTTGCTTCACTAAATTCAGTCTAGGCAGTTTTTTCTACTTTAAGTTTACTTTTTCTTAAAATAATTACATAACTTAAAATATGGCATTTTGCCACTCCTCCATCCATGAACTTTAACACACTTCTGTAAACTGCTATTAATTCTTGCTTCTAAAATTCTGCCCTCCAAATAGAAATAGGGTCAACATGGTAGCAAGAAAGAAAACAGCACTCTACAATTCTCATTTAGCTGTTTTCAGTCACTCAAATGCTATTTTTTTTTTTTTTTTTTTTTAGTACTTCTCAGAAGTAACAAAAGGTACTGAATGCCATTCTCCTTTCTTTTCTTACATCAAGGCAAGGTGATAGTAAACATGAACACAGCCAGAAAGACAGGCAGAAAAGGAGAAAGTGTGACAGGCAGAGGGAATGACCTAACTGAACTGACCTGGCAGACACTAAAAATTGAGAGCTTCCTGCTTCATAATGCATTGATTCCCTTTAAAAGACAAATGGGTGTCAGGGCTAACTACTTTTTCAGTCCTTAAGCTTACCTGTTAAGGCACTTACTTAACCCTCCCCACCCCACCATATAAAAACCACTATTTCACTTGAATGCATTTTTGCTGAGTTAATGGTAATCTGCAAAACAAAAGAAAAATAACATTGACCATTTTTTTAAATATAAAACTGTTGCATCAAGAGAAAGGTTGTGTTTTATTTTCTGATATGAGCACAAAGTACACCTTTCACAATTAACACTGAAAGCAGGTGCAAAGACTTGACAGTGACCTTTGACTAAAGGTAGCTTTGTAAAAAAAAAAAAAAATACCAAATAAATCAGTGCCCTTTCTGATTGTTGTAAAACGGGAAGGGTGCGGAAAGGGGTTGGTTGTTACATAAAAGTTGGTCCAAACTTACAAAAAAAGCACAAATGTGCATAGTTCAGAAGATCTGCAAGAGGGTCATAAAAACATTATGTCCCTAAGATTAGCATCCACTTAAAACTGCAAGAATACAAAATAAAATTGTTAACTAAAATTTGTGAAGATGTACAATCAACAGAGCTAGTTTTAAGAACAGCATGAACTTAAGAGCAAAGGTTTTTTTTTTTCTTTTTCACTATTGTATGCAAGACCCTTTTCCACATAAAAATAAAGCTGTTGTTGAATTAATATTATTCAAGTCTCTTGGATTGCTGCCTGAAATTGCAGCTAGAAAAGTCTTTCCAGATAAAAATGATGTGCCTGAGGAAAAACAGATACTCAGTATGGTAACCCTCTACCCCGACCTCTGCCAGCTGATGTGCTAATGTGTCCCCTGTAGCCTTGTGAATACCCAGGTCCTTGGGCAGGAGAAGTCCAGGTCTGTCCATGCATGAGGCTGGGGCCGCCTGGATTTTCCTGTAAATTACTACCATAGTTATAATTGTGCATCTTTGCTGGCAAAGGATGAGTACTCTCTGGCCCTGTGGAAGGGTCATTGCTGTTTGTCAGGACTGCAATAGGACCGTGGCTATATTCAAATCTATGGTCCTTATCTCCACTAAACAACATGGGACCAGCATTGAGGTAAATGTCTCCATATCCAGCCACTGAACTGGGAAATGACTCGGAAAAGGCAGAAGGTTGAGGTGGACCACCAGGATGAGATGAAGCAGTACTGTAGTTATCCAAAGATTGAATATCTGAGTTTCCAATGAAGCTACGTCGTTCCAAAGGTGCAGCTGCAGAACTACTTCCTAGACCATCACTGCTAACATAAGGAGCAGAAGAGAAAGAAGATCCAAAGTTGTCCTTATAGTCTGAGGTGGGTACGTAAGTGTCTCCTGTGGGATAATCAATACCAGCTTCTCTTTTGGGATCATCCTGGGGCTGATGCTGAGCAAGCAGCTGTAACAGGGCCGCCTTCACTCCAGCATGAGGGTCAGTCAGTGAAGAACTAGTGGTAGGTACATGCTGGCTTTCTGTCCGATAATCCAGGTCCTCCTCAGTGACTGGTGGTGGCTCAGGAGGTTCAGGAGGCCGTTGATCAGGAGGCAGAATCCGAGGCCGGTCTGACTCTGGTGTCAGCTCCAATATCCTTCTATCCTGGTGCTGGATGAGGTCATCTTGCCCTAAGTGAAACAAAACCAAAAAAAGTCATAAAGCTACCATGGAGAACTAAATATTCAAAGTAATCACTGTTTCTTTTGAGTGGGCCCAAAGATGGTCAGAAGTTCTACCTCTTCACAAGTACTAATGTTGGTTACTATCATTTAGACAGAAGGTAACAAAAATCTGCCGTTTTCAGCTTTTCAAAGGTACTTCACATATTCCTATTTATTGTTTTAGGAACAAGTTACTATGTATGTAACATTTATCCTTTGATCAAGCATCCTTTTGTATTTAGAATAAAAGATTATCATAGGTATATGTTAGAAAAATCTGTTGATTTCATAATGAAGTCGTGCTCACATGGATAATTTGCTAAAGAATCTATTCCTAGGAGTGAGCAGAATAGGAAACCAACTTGTCACCATGACCTGAGAATTTCTGGGATGGCTGTTTGGAAACAATGCACATATATAACCACCATTACAGGAACACAGCATAAGCACAGCTATGTTAGCAGTCTAATATCTACACACTCACCAGATACCGGCGTGCTGGGTTCTGGAGGTGGTGGTCTGAGTTGTAACGGAGCTTCATGTCCTGATCCATTTTCCCTTTCTTCTAGCAGCACATCTTTCTGTTTTGACTGCTGAGCTTTTATTAACTGAGTCAACAGAACTGCAAATGCACTCTGTACAGCAGCCTGGGCAGCATCAGTTTCCACCTTAGGCTGGATGGTCTGAGAAGGCTGAATTCCTCCCAATGGTTTTGAAGACTCCTGTTGTGGTGTTGATGGATCTGTCTGTTTTTCACCTGTTGCCAAAATTCCAGCAGGAAGGTTTATTTTATTTAGCTGCTGTTGAGTCTCAGAGTTTACCTTAATGTTCAACACTTGGACAAAATCAGCCATATTAACACTTGTTTTAGACTGTAGTAGGTTTAGCAGAATTGCCAATTCACTGTGGTTTAACTGCTGTCCAGGGCCTGTTATTACTAAAGACAAAATTTGTATTAATTACAACTGCCGTAATTCATAGCTCCACCCACCTCCCACAATGGCTCCATGGCACTGTATCAGAACTTGAGGGAGTGTTCCAGAAACAATATGAAAAGGGAATCTCGGTCTATTAATCATTATGCATTCAAGATATAGCTTTGACAAAAGACAAACATAAAAAAAAAAACTATTTCAAAAAATTCATCTTTAGGAGCAAATTTTTTTTTAAGGGAAATCAACACTATACCAGACTCCCATGCAGAGTCAACCAGGACATACATTGTGGATGGTAAATAAATAATAAGGCATTTTCTAAGTGTTCTGTGGCCTTTATTCCTCATAACTACCTTATAAGGTACTCTCATCAGCCTAAAAAAGACTGAGTAACTTGCCCACGGTTACAGATTCTGAAATTTAATTTTGTATCTAGACTCGTGAGCTCTTTATTATGCTGTCCTGGCTTCTCAAAACTGAAGTTAACTGTGCAAAGGATCTTCCTTTTCAGAAACTGAAACGAATTCATTCTGCAGACTATGAGGAAACAGCTGTTTTTATTTTTAAAAATTCAGTCATTTTGAGTAACTTAAAAAGATCTACAAAATAACCGCCTTTAGTCACAGCACTCTGGAAGTAGAGGCAGGCAAATCTCTGAGTTCAAAGCCAGCCTGGTCTACATAGTGAGTTCCAGACCAGCTGGGGCTACAGGGAGACCCTGTCTCAAAAAGACCAAAAAAAAAAAAAACATATACATGCTTACAAAAAATATGTTTACGACATTCATATATGATAGTATTAGCTCATCAATAAAATGCATTGAGTCAATTTTCTTTTTCTAACTTTCAGTCTAGAATTGGTCTGTTTAACACAAGTTTTTATAAGCTCTTATCTGAATCATGCGTAACAAATCCCAAAATCCCAAACACGTACAGTATTTTCTATGGCAAATGATACAGCTGACAGACTGGTATAAAGGAGACTTTTAAGACAAAATTGATTACTAACGCTATTCATATTCACACTGTTTCATCTTTATGTATCTGCAGATACTTTTCACTAATTCCTAGTATGATTAATTCAAAAGAAATCTTTGCAAATTCTTATAAAAAAGTCCCATTTTCTTGCTATACCAAGAGCTATTTTTCCTCCTCATTTCTCTATTAGCAGAAAGTGAGAGATAAGAAAAAATCTCATGGAAATGGTTCTCTTGCTAAAGGGGAAATTCTCTTATTTGAAGGCATTTACTAATGACGGAGAGAAAAATGGAGCAAAAGAGAATCATTTCTATTTCCACAAATTTCTCATTTGTTTATAGTGCAAGTCTTCATAGAGTAAGATAACTACCCTCTATTTTTCTATCCTTATTACTAGTCTCCATATTGTCTTGTCTATTTAGGACAACTATTATCTGGGACAGCTGACCATACCATCTAAGCTTCTTATTGCTGCCATCTCACATTGTCCTTTAGCCGTAGAGAGTAAGACATATGACATCAATACAAATTATGAAAATATACTATTGCATCTTTTGTTTTTACCAAATTTTACATATTTTAATAGGAAGTATATGATATAGATTAGCCCAGTAAAACATGTTCTCTAAATAGTGTCACTATTTTTACGTGTAAGGAAAATTCATTCTTTCAAAAAAATGTAAACAACAAATAATTGCTTTTTGTTTTCACAATACGTGGATAAACCAAGGTCAAGGATAAGCTTGTAGATTACATGAGCAAGGACTAATGGCAATCTTGAACTCAAGTATTCTCAGCTAATCTCTACACTTAACACTCAACCACCAAAAGTTTGAGGTGATTCTGCTTAAAAATCAGTAATCAACATTTCCTCATATTTCAATAAGCGCTGGTCTAATTTTTTATATTTAATAAACCTTTACACTTACACACATTTGGTTTCAATCTCTAGTCAGAAAAAAAAAACTGACAGTGAATGTGTGAATGTTCCTGTTTTTTTTTTTTTTGAGAGAGAGTGTCCTGCTGTCCCAGAGCTGGCCTTTAAATCTGTAGCCCTTTATCTTGCCTCTGCCTCTGAAGTACTGGGATTACAAGTGTTCAGCCACCATGCTCAGCACATTCCTGGATTCTTGAGGGAAAACGATGAAACCAATTTCATGTATTAAAAGCTGTGAACTTAAACATCCATAGACACTGAGTGTTGTAAACCTCACAAGAGTGTAGCAAGGTAAAAGATAAATACTACTGAACTAGGGAAACAAAGGAAAAAAAAATTATACCAATTACAAGAAGGTGATTTGAGATCGCTTAAGAATGTTCTGCCTAGAGCACTGGAGCCTTTGTGCTGGCAAAACAAAGCAATGCCAAGATCACTGAATAGACTTATTTTGCCACAAGATGCTTTAACAGTATAATGAATAAACACAACATAAACCACAAAGCAACACAAACAAAACCCACGTAAGCATTACTGACCAGGAGCTATATTCGAGTTGCCTTGAGATTTCAGTTGTGCAGGTGGCAGTACACCCTGAGGTGTGTTAGCCCTGCTGTCATCCAAGCCCAGGGACAATTCCTTTCTGGGGGCTTTAATTGTGGAAACATCATCAGTCATGCCCATCTGTTTCTGTCGTCTTCGCTTTTTACTCCATAATTCATGACAATCTTGCCATAAAGGAAGGCTGAAAAAGACAAATGAAAGCTTGTGAATGCTGTACAACATAAAGTACCAACATAACTACGTTCCACTAAAGCCATTCCCTCTATCACAATCACTCATGGAGACTTCAGGCAGACCTGGTGGAACTCCACCCCACACTCCATGTCTCACCTACTTCAGGGCTCTTATCTTTAGAGATGGACTGGTTTCCTTTTATCTGAGAATTTCATATATGCATATAATATGTTCTGATCAAGTCTACATACTTTCCCTTCCAGTTCCTCCCCTCACTCTCACCTTCCTCCCAACTTCATGTATTTTTTACTTCGTAAACCCACTGAGTCCATTTAGTGCTGCCTGTGTGTGCATGGGTGTTGGACCATCTACTGCAACACGGGCAGGATCTCAAGGGCTGCATCCCTGAAGAAAACAGACTCAGCAGTCATCAACTGCCAATAGAGTCTCAGTTCGAGGTGGGACTTCCTGACTACCTCCCCCCTCCATGCTGGGATTTTGTCTGGCTTAATCCTGTGTAGGTCCTGAGCTGTTGTCACAGCCGCTATGAGTTCCTGTGTGCAAATGCCCTGTTGTACAGATGAACTATTTTTCTTTTCCCTTCTGAATAACAAATAGTTGTCAAAATTAAGAATACATATTTATAAAGTTGGCCACCATTTTCCTTGGTACAACCTTCTAAAGCCAATTCCTTCAGCACATCATACATTGAACAGGATTTGAAAAAGGATGGAGAAACATGCCATTTGCAGAAACCAGATATAAAATAAAAGGCTAGAATGTGACATTCATGAAAAGCTTTCTAGCAAAAGCTTTTCACTTAACATTTTACTTGCTACTATAATCAAATGTTCCAAAGTAAACGGATTCTATAGATGAGTTTCAAGAATAGGTAATCCAGGCACAGAGTTCTGAGTAATTAATAACTACCAAAATTGCCCACAATTCTGAAAAAAAATTTATCTTAATATAATTTTGTTACACTAAATACTAGAAAATAAGCTTGCTTAAAGACACAATACTTGACTTACAAATGCTTTCTTACCCTAATTATAATATAGAAACTTAATTTTATCTAGTTTGGAGTTGAGAAAATAAAGGCTTGGAAAGGTTAATAAACTTGCCCAGAATATCTAGATTCTTTTAAGCAATGCCATCTAATGATATATACCTGCTGTCCTCAACCTGGATGTTTACCTCAAAGGGTACATGGAGACTTTCCAAGAGTGTAGCTGGGACTGTTTTAAGGGAATTTCCATTTCCACATGTCCCCTTTTCTAAGATTGAGCTGTGAGAATGGCCTGTATGTTCAAGAAGTTCTTTCACACCTCTTCTTTCACAATTACTTTATCTCATAAAATAAAGGCATATGCAACAGTATGGTTGAATCTTAGCAATACAGTATTAGGAAAAAAAAAAAGTCATTTCCACAAGATTACAAACAGCATGACACCTTTGTATAAAATGAAAAACTACATTCTTAAATGTAATTTTTTTATGAATACATACAGATGGCAACAGAAAGTATATACAAGAGTAAGGAAACAGGGATGATGGTTACCTCAGGAGAAGGCAAGGGAATATGTGGGTAGGAGAAAGGATTATGATATGATTAAGTTATTTTCAAGGCTCTAGCTTTTGCTTGGTAGGTTCATGGCTGCTTATTAACATTATTTAAAATAACTGAGGTAACTAAAATAAATAAAAGAGAGCCATGCATGGACCAATGATGAGTGACACAAGGATTATGATTGAACCAAGTCTATGCACCTGAGGTCTGAAAACAAAACAAAGGCATACCTCTCAGCCATCTTACTATGGTGCATTGCCTCAGCGTGTAAAAACCTCCTGGAGTAACAAACAAAGGGACAATTTGAAATATTGATACTGGGAAGATTTAAGGCATCAAAAACCCTCCAAAGACTTTCCTTTCTGGGTATGTGTGCATTTTATGACGTGGGACTTAGCCTCTGTCGGGACACTGATTTCAGGTATACTGTTAAAGTGTAAAGTGGGGTAAATAAAGTGATTTCACCCCTTCCATTCTGATAGTAAGGAAATGTAATGCTCTTGTGGAAGACCCTCTTAAGAACAAAGGAATTCATGAAAAGGAAAAGGACTTTTGTTCCCTCCCACAATTTAAAGATTCATTACAAATTAACATTCATCTATGGAGGATAAACATCACCTTACATAAATGTCTACAATGGTACTGGTTAGTGACACTGATTCTCCAGATAGATCAGGCCTGTTTTCCAGGTAACCAAATCTACATGATTCTTTGAAGGCTCAAATGCTGGCTCTGTCACTTCTTTGCTTGTCAGGCAAGTAACTTGACCTCTGCATCTCAGTTTCCTTAGTGTGATAATACCAGTCTCATGGGGATAGAGGTAATACATGCTAACATTCTCAGGGCTTGGTCAATGCCTCTCAAATAGTTAATACTGTACTCATGTTTGATATCATTGATCATTAATCAGTATGGTAGTTTTATCAAATCATATCAAAATATTTATTACAATTACTGATGATCACATTACTGTGCAAGTGTTTAATGCTTATTGTTTAACACGTGCACATGTGTCTGTGTGTGTGTGCATATATGTATGTGTGTGTACTGCCTATATGTATGATGTAAGTGCATCCCTGTCGTGCAGTACCCACAGAGGTCAGAGAGGGCATAGGCTCCCCTGGAACTGGAGTTACAGATGGTTGTTAGTAGTCATCTGGGTGTTGGGAATCAAACCTGGGACCTCTACAAGAGCAGCCAGTGCTCTTAACCACTGAGCAATCTCTCTAGGCCCTGTTTAACAATTTTTATACTGTCAATAAAAAATAAAATTATAGACTAATAGCCATCTTTTTAGTTAAACATACTTATTTTTAAATTATTTTTGCTTTTGTTTTGCTTACACATTTGTAAGAGCACCATGTGTGTGCAGTGCCTGTGGAGGCCAGAAGAGGGCATCGGATCCACTGGAACTGGAGTTATGGACAGTTGTTAGCCACCATGTGGATGCTTGAAACTGAACTCAGGTGCTCTGCAAAAGCAGCCAGTGCTCTTAGCCACTGAGTCATCTCTCCAGCCCCATACTTATTATTCTTAACTATGTATATGTGTGTCTGTGTGTGTATTTCTGCACTGGCTACAGTGTCTGCAGAAGCAGAGGTGTTGAATCCCTTGGAGCTGGAGTTAAGGGCAATGTGAGCCAGCCAACATAAGGTCCTCTCCAAGCACAGTTCATGTTAAGCCACTGAGCCATGTCTCCAGCTCCTGTATATACTTAATAATTTTAGCCACTATTACAGACTATTATAGAATATACAATGTTATATGTTGTTTACATGATTTTTAAAATACTGAATCAAATGTTATTATATTACCCTGACTATACTTTAGTGATGTATTTAAGAGGATCTATTCCTGGTTCACAGAATGTTCCTGAAATGAATTACTAATGTCTGAGTAAGTTTTCAGTTTATATGGTTTCCAACTCCCTACTCTCACAAGACCTACAGTAGAAAATAATTTTCAACTGACCTCTAAAAGGTCATTAAAATAATTTTTTGATAAAAGACTTTAGATATTTAAGGTAGAAGCAGTCCAAAGACAGAGAGATATAGCTGTGATACAAGTTCTTTCAGTCTCAAACACGTATTTCCAAGTGTGCCCACAAAAATAAAAAGCAAACTGCAATTAAAGTGGGACTCTTTCTATAGTAAGTAAATATTAATCAATAGCATGCAAATTACTTGGAGGAAAACATCTCAGCTTTATTATTTTTAGACTGCATTTCCAAGCAAAATCACTAATTTTTAAAGCAACAAAATATGCACTACTAATACAGCATCATACCATATATTAATATTAATGCTTTTAAATTAAATTTCCATTTATATACATACCTTTGTTTTAAAGAATTACGGCAACAGTTATATTAGAATAAAAAAATGTATAGGAGTAATGGAAGTTCAAGAAGAAAGAGGAATAATGTAACTGAAAGGCTTTGATATTTAGACTCCAATGAATACATTTACAAGATTAAAGAAACTTCTCTACATAAAAATGTTAATTCATCTAATTAGCAAGTTCCATGTCTGTTAGGGCTACAAGGAGTCCTTGCCTTAAAAAAGTTAATTTAACATTCACTGGTTATTGCATTTTATTCAACTTGTAAGCTTGATTTTTAAGAGCTTAGGTATCAATTGAAAATAGGCTTGATACAGTTTTACCACATCTTATATAGATTAAATTATTAGAATCAGCACTACCAGTAACAGAACAAAGTCATACCACATTCCTGCTGCCATGCTCCATAAGGAGGAAGCACCTGCTACCATGCAGGTAGTATTCTTGCACTGAAAAACAATCCAATCTTGATCACAAGAAATCAGTCTGAAGCCTGAGATGTTTTGCCAAACACCCATCTTAGGCTCTTTCAAAAAATGCCATCGTTGGGGTTAGAGATGTAGCTCAGTGGCTAGCATGTGAGGCCCTGGGGTTTGACCCACAGCACCAAAAAAGAAAAGTCAATTATCAGATAGTAACCAACATGAAAGAGATATGCTGGTTAAACACAACAGCTAGCTCAGATAAATCTTTTATCTCCCCAAAAGAAAGTTTATAAAATCTTACTGGGCTACTGGAGAAACATGACTATGAATACGGACTAGCAGGTACTGTAATGTTAACTTCTTTATAATGGTAGCAGTTCTGGTTTTGTTTTCTAAGATTTATTTATGTGTATGAGTGTTTTGCTTATATGTATGTAATTGCACCATGTGCATGCAGTGACTGTGATGCCAGAAGGTGGCATCAGATCTCCTGAAACTGGAGTTACAGATGGTTGATAACCACCGTGGTGCTGGAAACTAAACCTAGGTCTCTGGACAAGCAGTAAGTGCTCTTAACAGCCGAGCCATCTTTCCAGTTTCGGTTCTTGAATATTAGATTGTGTCAATAAAGACAACTAATTCTTTAAAATTTTATAAACAAAGTGTGTCCACATATCACTATGTGAAGGATATATGAATTATCATTTTAATACTCTTATTTTTCTGTAGTTAAAATTTTTCAAAATCAGAAAGTTTAAGTAGGGTACTAGAATCAAACTACTTGGACACTAATGATCTATACTAATAGGAAAAATAAATAAATAAATAAACCTAAGTGACAATCCAATAGTGACTTAGCTAGGTGTGGTAGTGCACACCTATAATCCCAACACTCAGGAGGCAGACAGGAGGATCTTAAGTTCAAAACCAGGCTGGGTTACATAACTGGACTGAGTCACCAAAAAAAAAAAAAATCAAGAACAAAACCAAACAAAAAACCAGTAAATGATTTGCATCCCTCTGCATGTCAAATGGTAGTTACTTTTGACTTTGAAACTACCCCATAAAGGTCACTTACATACAATTCAATAAAAATCTAAAGAAGCTGAACATGACAGTCTTGTGGAAATAAATTCCATGTAACTGATAAATGGGAGAGCCAGGATTTGAACTCCAGAGCCCATGTTTATTCACAAAAAATATGTGGATTTTATCAGACAAAATTATTATACAGATAGGTTTGTTTTTAATAACAATGCTCATCATGTAAACAATTACTAAGAAACTATCTACAAAGACCCTATCAACAAGAGGCAAATGGACCATCTTCTTCACTCCTCCCTAAATCAATTCTGGAGAAATTCTAGGAGCTCTGAGAAGGTTCTAGGTATGCTAATTCTCCAAACTATGCATTTTTCCTTCATATGACTCATCCCACATGTCTCTGATACTAATAATCTTTTAAATGATGGTAAGGATGTCCTATCTTGCAGGATGTCAAAGAATTATCTTCATATTATTAAACTAACTTGCATTTGGGAGCTGGCTCCACCCTTTACCATTATTTGCATTCTTGGGCAAGTTTTTTAACCTCTTTGAGCCTGCTTCCTCCTCTGTAAAATGGTGATGAGGATAATACCTACCTTAAGAGGATTATAAAGACTAAGTTGGCATAGCACTCAAAATTTTAGCTAAACCAGTACCACTAGTAGCTTAAGTTCTCACATAAGTGCTCTTCCAGCAGCAAGTATTCTTATTCTTAGAGGTGAAATACATTCCTACACTCTGGAGATACAGTAACTCTACATTAGCTAGAGAACAGCTATGTTTGCTAGTTCTACGGTAAGCTCAACAATACGTGAGCATCTCACTCTTGGTGTGCAAATATGTGTTTTTCTATCATTTTATTTATTGCTCTCAGTTTCTCTCAATTTAACCAGGCATGGAATACTTCTGATTACAGCTAATTACAAAGGCTAGCAAAATTTTCTAGGTTCTGTATGTCAACTCCAAAATAACAAAAAGTGACTTACTCTGGTGGAGGCATTTTGGAGGGTTCCACATCTCGTAGGAATTCGCACTGAAGAGCCTGCTCAGCAGTGCATCGCTTACTGGGATCCAAGGCAAGCATGTAATCAAATAAGTCGAGTGCAGCTGCAGGAATACTAGCACGAGAGGATTATAAAAGTCATGTATGTTCTTCAGACACAAGCTCAGTGCTTCTTTGGGAGCTTACTTTAAAGAAAATTAGTCTATATCAAATTTAAAAATTAATTAAAAATTATGTTTGAATACCAACTGCTTTCCTCCCTGTTTAGATCTTAAATATCCATATTACTTTGGTATTAGTCAATTCCTATTATAATTTATATAAAGAATGCTATAAACTGGTAATTCTGGGTGGTAAACATTAAAAAATAATTTAAGTACTGATGAAATAGTATTAATTTTGACAGTATTCTACCCAAATATCAAATTTTTCTTTCAAGAAATACTTCATAGCCAGGCATGGCTATGTATGCCTTTAATCCTAGCACCTGGAGACAGGTAGATCTCTGTGAAATCGAGATCTACATACAAAGTTCCAGGCCAATTGGGGCTACAGGAAAACACTGTCTCAAAAAGAAGAGAAAAGGAAAGGAAAGAAAAAAGGGGGCTGAGAGCTAGCGAGATGACTCAGTGATTAAGAGTACTGGCTGTTCTTGCAGAGGACCTGAGTTCAATTCCTAGCACCCATGTGGAAGCTAACAACTGTCAATAATTCCATTTCCAGGGGATCTGACACATCTTCTGGCCTCCATGAGCACTGCATGACACAAGTACACTTATATCCATGCAGGCAGTACACTCATACACATAAAAAATAAAATACAAATTTTTAATAGTCAATCATTTGTACATAATTTTGGGACAATTTAGGATACAATAATCTATTTTATTACTCTATGGGCAATTTGCTGTTATAAATTCAAAAACTGGATTAAAATAAAAGCTACGCTCATTTGAAAGCTATCTTAATACAATTTAAAACAGTATTTTTAAATAAATTCTTTCATACAAACACCAAATAAAGCATAAGACCCAAATCACTAATTCCACAAAGATAGTGAAAGGTAATTTACTTGTAGCAAAGGGAAACTCAAAATTCAGCACTCTAGAAGAACTAGAACTGCAGTTTGTCAATCTTAGGTCAAGGACAGAGTGATACATAGAATACATTAAGAAATGACTTTCTGAGCTGTGTGTGCTAGGTAGGCATCCCTGTAATTCCATTAAGCACTTGGGAGGTAGAGGTAGGATTCAGATTCAAAGTCACCCTTTGCTACATAGAGAATTCAAGGCCAGCCTGGGCAAAGTGAAAATGCAAACAAACAAAGAACCCCTACATTCAACACCCTCCCCAACCCCAAACCCTAATGATTTCAAAATAAACTTTCACTGCAATATAGATATTTAAGCATCCCTTCCTTACAAAACAAATTCTTCTCTTAACTTTCGGCGATACTGCTTCTTTGGTTTCATGGTGTTGAAATACGGTAGTTTGATTACATCAGGCCACACTGCAGGACATGGGCTCCCACAAATACGGCTAAATGCACAAAGAAAGTACAACATCATTATCAACTACATAGGAAAACTAATACATACAATAGTTAAAAATAACGCCAACTCAAGCCAGGAGTGGTAGCACATGCCCTTGATCCCTGCACTCAGGATGCAGAGGCAGGCAGTTTGTGAGTTTGAGGCCAACCTGGTCTACATATAATTCCAGGCCAGCTGGGGCTACAGGGAGATCCTCTCTCTAAAATAAATAAACAACAAAAAAATCAATTCATTGTTAAGGACTCAAAGGCCTTGATCTTATATGTTTAAAATATTTTAGTCCTGGGGCTGGAGAGATGGCTTCGCAGTTAAGAACACTGGTTGTTCTCGCAGAAGACCCGGGTTCGAATCCCAGCACACACATGGCAGCTAACAACTGTCCATAACTCCAGCTCGAAGGGATCCGATGGCCTCTTCTGTCCTCTCTGGGCACTGCATGACATGGGTGTAATTACCTACATGCAGGCAATACACTCATACACATAAAAATAAAACAAATTTTTAGTCCTAATTTAATTAAAAAATGATTTTCAGCAGATGCAATCAAAACCCTAAAACACGGGTAACATTCAAAATACAAGACCTGTGTCTTAGATATCAGCAAATTAAGAAAGCTACAGTTCACTATGTCTCATCCTGGTTTTGGAGTGGCTAGCATGGCCACCTCCCAGTTAGATAAGGTAGCCTTACAGTACCAGCAGAAGCCAATTTCCTAGCTAAGAAAGAAGGAAAACTGGCAAGACTGCCACAAGGGGGCCATAAAGGTAGGAATCTTAAAACAGCAAAGTTCTTAAGTGTAAGGAATGCCTCTGGTCACAGGTATTTATACTTTTAATTTCTTTCCGCTTTTTTTTTTTTTTGTCTTTTTGAGACAGGGCCTCCCTGGAGACAGCTGTCTGTCCTGGAACTATGTAGACCAGGCTGGCCTTGAACTCACAGAGATCTGCCTGCCTCTGCCTCCCAAATGCTGGGATTAAAGGCGCGGGTCATCACACCCGGTTTACTCTCTAATTTTAACTTGAAAGTCATCACTAGCTTGTTCTGTATTGATATATCATACAAGGAATGCGATACACAAATAGGTTACCACAGTGGTGAACACTGAAAAACTAGCTTAAGTACTGGTGAAATGTTGATTAAATTATGCTTGAGTATATATTATTTATAAACTGTTAAGGCTTTTATAAAAAGAGAAAATGTGGACATATCACTGACAAACTATTAGTGCCTTATTTTATATATATATAAAACACAATTTTCAAACTCCTCAAACCTCTGCAACATTCAGAGCATGGGCAGTATGAGATGATCCTAGGGACCACACCTCACTCACGAAGCTGCCTCTCATCTAATCAGCTCTTTCCACAGACCAGGCCTTCCTGTCTGTGCTTCTATTTCTTCCTAGATTCTATGCAGCTCCAGCTGAATCCTCATCACTTCTTGAGGTTCAGGTCAGTTATTCAACAGTCTTCTCTATTCCCAAATGCTACTCAGAATGGATATTCTTTGCATGATTTTCACACCTGTTTCATCCTGCTTTGCATTTCGTTGTATACATAGCTGCTTCTACTACATTATGGTTTAGAAACTATGTCTCATTTTTGCACAGCTACACAAATATCAGTAATAAGTCTCAGGCGAGCAGAATGGAACACATCAATAATAATAGATTGTATTAGAATAGAGGGACACTTCCAACTGCAGATATAAGAAAATTTAAGGTAACGATGAAGATTTTTATTATAATTCCAAGGATAAACTATACATAGATGGGAAAGAAAATGAGAGTATGTTACAGGCAGAGAAAACATAGGCGAGGGCATGAAAATAACAAAGAATAGAAATCCAAGAGGAAGACTAAATAAATCAGTGTAGCTAGAATCTAACCAGTTTAGGGAGGTGAGCTGGAAGCACACAGACCTGGGGCTACAAGGTCAAGTTTAAAGACCCCCTTACGAACCCATTAATATAGGCAGTCTCTGAAAACAAACTTTAAATCTGAATCCTGTCTGTGGTCACTTATCACATATACAACTTAGGAATCTGTAAGACTGGTTAATTTTACTTCAAAGGTATGAAATGAACTAGCATCTGCCTCTTAGCATGATAAACATGAGGTTTTACTCAGCTAAAATTTTAATTATTTTATTGTTAAGTGCTGTTGGAAGATAACTAAGGACTAAAGTTACCTAGCTAATAGTAGCACACAAGACAGGACAAATACACAGACACAGGGAAAGTTGAAAGAAACCAGAGGCAAATAGGAAAGCAATTGGTAACTGTATAATAATAGTCTGTACTTTGTAGCCAGCCATCCAGATATACTAAAGGTACCTTGTAAGACATTGTATGTTAAAGCATGTGCTAAGTACTCAAATATCTGAGGTCCACTTGGAAAATCTACTAAGTTAGCCTATTCTGTTATCAATAAATACCAGAGATCTTTGTTTTTGAAAGGCTGGCAGAAGAAACTCCTCTATCCAGATATACTGAAGTTACCTTCTAAGACACTGTATGTTATAGCATATGCTAAGGTAACTAACTCCTCAACTATTTGAGGTCCACTTGGAAAATCTACTAACTTAGCCTATTCTGTTATGAATAAATACATTTCTAATGATCCTCCTGAGAATTTGTGTGTACATGCATAGAAATGTGCCACTGTCCATGTGTGGAGTTCAGAGGTCAACTTGCAGAAGTCGGTTCTCTCCTTCTACCATATAACTCAGGCAATCAAGCTTGACAGCAGGCACCTTTACCCACCAAGCCTCTTGCTGGCCTTCAGAATTTTTTGATACATGAATTCTAATTAGTACTCTCTTAAAAGACAACTTTTTCCCAAAGTATGCATATGGTATGTATGAGTGCTTCTGTGTAAGAGACTGTCTTCTTCAATCATTCTCCATGGTATGTATTGAGGCAAGATCTCTCACTGAATCTAAAGCTTGCCGATTCAGCTAGTCTGGATAATCTAGCTTATACCTGGAAAACTGGGATCACAGATGAGTCACCATACCCACTCAATTTCTTACATGGGTTCTGGGGACCTGACCTTCCAACCTCATGCTTGCAAAGCAATTTATCCCTGACACATCTCTCTCGCCTTAAAAGAAATTCCTGACGGGACCCAACTGATGCTCTAGACTTTTAAGCTTTATATTTCTATCCTAGAGTAAGAGCCTATTTCCCTCAGTTTATGTATTTTTTTTTTCCAGTGAGACTTTGTGCTTAACAGGTTTTTTTTTTTTTTATGTTTTTCGCTCATTACAGTTTTTATAAGCAGTTAATTAGGAAAACTGTATAGGAAACAGTCAAAAGCATCCTAGACGTTACAGTCCCAAAGCTTTAGCACCTGAGGCTTTCCAGATTTACAATCAGTAAGCATATACACATACACCCATATCAGGCGTCCCCCAGCCCCGTCGCAGTGCTGGGGCTAAAGTCATGTGCCACCACGCCAGACAGGTGTATTACATCATGTGGTAATTAACAATGTTAAAGTACTGGTGATGGCACACATCTCTAAGGTAACTTTAGTTTCAGATTTTAATGGGAATGCTTTGCTGTATGTCTGGGAAAGGTGATTTTTGGTTTGAGAAATGCAGAATTCATAATGAAAGATATTCACAAGCATAAAAATTCCTAATATTTCAGTATCTCCTATTAAGTTGCTCATTGAGCTGGGACTGATGGCAGATGCCTTTAATCCTAGCGTTCGGGATCGGCGTGGCCTGGTCTACATCATAGCCAGACCAGACAGAACATAGTGAGGCCCCATCTCACAAACAAAAACCAAGGGGGGGGGGGGAATAGAAGAAAGCAAAGAGCTCATTTTAACTACAGGTTTTCATTTTTTGTGGCATTTCAATTTTAGAAGGACTTCTAATGCTATAAATTATATGAAGAAGTTTCCTAATGTCTAGTCTTTATACAGGCCAAGCATCACTTGGGCCAAATAAAAGGAACTGTTACATTGCAACAGTTTGTAATACTTTATTTTCTATTTGTTAATTTAGATGTTTTATATCCGTATTCACATGAGACTGACAAACAGCAACAGTTCTCACAACTGAGGTCCAGGTGCTAGAGAAATGGCCTAGTGGTAGACCCAAGTTTGGTTCCCAGCACCCATTCAGGTGGCTCATAACAACCTATAGCTTTACCTCCAGGAATCCAATGCTTTCTTCTGGCCTCCAGGGGCACCTGCATAGTTTTTGTTGTTTTTAAACTGCTGTCTAAAGACCTCTGTACACCCCTGTACTCCAGGGACCTGGCAGGTCCAAATTATTTCTAAGACATTTGCCCTTTTCAGTATGTTAGGTTGCAATAATGGTACAAAAATAATGGTAGAGGGCTGGAGAGATGGTTCAGCAGTTAAGACCACTTGCTGCTCTTGCTGAGGACCTGGGTTTGATTCCCAGCACCCACACGGGTGGGCAGCTAACAACCATCTGTAACTCCAGTTCCAGGGGATCCAATACCTTTTTCTGACATGGGGGCACTTACATACATGCAGGGAATACACTCATAAAATAAAAATAATTCTTTAAAATTATTAAATCCTAATATTGGGGCATATAACTTTGCAATGTGCTCTCAGATGAAATGAGAAAGTTATAAAGCTCTCTCTCCTCTCCACCCCACACCCACAAATATGATCGCTCATGTAAGGAAAAATACTCATGCAATGTGAAATTCAAGCTGAAGTTGCTGATTTTTTAAAATCTAAAAACAGTAAAATATTGGAACCAGGTGTGATGAAGCATGTCTTTAATCCCAGCACTCAGGAGGCAGAGGCAGGTGGACCTCTGTGAGTTCAAGGCCAGCCTGGTCTACTTAGTGAGTTCCAGGCCAGTTGGGGCTACAGGGAGACCCTGTCTCAGAGACAAAAAATAAAGTAAAATAAGACATTAGTCATTAAGACCAGGGTGCCTAATATTTTCTCAAATACAATAAAAATTGGCCTTTTGCTTCAAAGACAACAGTTTATTATAAATTATAAAATTCTAAATTTCAAGGAAAAATCAGAATACTGAAAAGCCTGCACCCACCACCGCGAAACTGATGGCTTCATAATACTTAAAAGCTTTCCTTGGGCCTGGATAGATGGTGCAGCGGTTAAGAACACTGGTTGTTCTTGCAGAAGACCTGGGTTCAAATCCCAGTACCCACATAGCAGCTAACAACTGTCCATAACCTCAGTCCCAGGGGATCCGACAGCCTCTTCTGACCTCCACAGGCATTGCACAACATGGGTGCACTTAACCAACATGTAGGCAATACATGCATAGACATAAAATAAATTTTTTAAAAGTTTAAAAACAAAAGCTTTTCTAATAGTATTAGTGCTAAGAACAATTAATAAATTTGAAAGAGTTGCTCATTTAGTGCATCAATATTTTTCAGATGACCAATAAATAATGTCACAAAGGTCCATTGGGTACAAAATAGGCCAGTGGGCTTCAATATAGTATGATAGTCCTTCAAATGAATTCAGGTTGCACATTACAACCAAAATGAAAAAACCACCATTTATCTAGTTTCTGGATACTTTCAAAAAGAATATCCACAAGTCTCTTCCATAAATAAACCCCACCTATGCTCTGTTAAAAAAATATTTTTAAAAAGATCACAGAAACCCCCTCCCACCCCCCTAAAAAAGAATATCCACAGGTATCTGAAAAGATGATTGTAAATAACTCATCTCAGATGAGGATCCCAGTGTGATTTTAGACATTCCAAGTATATAATATACTCATCTCACCAATTTTTGAGAAAATACACTTCTTGACACTAAAAAGGTTATGTTCTACTGCATTAAAATTACTGACAAATATTTTTAATTTCCAGTAAGTTAACTGTCAGTAAATACAACCAACAAAAAGGCTCTAGAGATCTTCGATTTAGACTGCAAAGAAGTTAGGAGACCATAAAGATTGAGGATTGAGAAGCCTAAGTCTACATAATAATTTGCTATTACTTTTAGGGGTTATAGATGATTGTTAAAAAAGTAAGTTTTTCTGTAATTCCAGCACTTGGGAGGCAGAGGCAGGAGGATCTTTTTGAGGTCGAGGCCAGCCTGGTCTACAAAGTGAGTTCCAGGACTGCTGGGGCTACAGGGAGACCCTATCTCAAAAAAAAGAAGAAGGAAGGAAGGAAGGAAGGAAGGAAGGAAAGCTTTGAGATCAAAGCCAGCCTGGTCTATATAGTGAGCTCCAGGCCCACTGGGGCTATAGGAAGACCCTGTCTCAAAAAGACCAAAAAGAAAAGAAAAGAAGAGAAGGGAGGAAAGGGGAGGAGAGGAGAAGGAAAGGGAGGGGAGGGGAGGGAAGAGAGGAGGAAGGGAGGAAGGGAGGAAGGGAGGAAGGGAGGAAGGGAGGAAGGGAGGAAGGGAGGAAGGGAGGAAGGAAGGAAGGAAGGAAGGAAGGAAGGAAGGAAGGAAGGAAGGAAGGAAAAGGTAAGTTTTTGAAGGGCCAGGTGTGGTGGTGAATACCTTTAATCTTAGCACTCAGAAGGCAGAGGAGGCAGATTGAGATCAAAGCCTGCGTGGTCTACATAGAGACTAAAAGGAGACTGTTTTAAACAACAACAAAACAATCTTTCCTTCCTTTCAAGCAATACTGAGGCTATTCCTTTAAGTTCTTAAAATCTGTACTTGTATAAACCACCTAGAACTGAGTATTTATGTATCTTTAAGTAGGGGTGGGAAGTCAGACAGACAGAAGCAGATTCTTTAAATTTGAATCACTTTTAATTCATTACATGATTAAATCAGTTTATTTCATAAACACATACATTATATGATATAAAAGGCTCTCTAGCTGGCTGCTACAAGGCTTGGAGTTAAATGAGAACTTTTGTCTATGCCTACATAGAGACAATTTTTGTCCTCGTTATCAACATATTTTATTTTTTTCCATCACTTCTTAGTCTATGCTACCTTTATCACAGGGCTAGCAATCTGTCTAAAATACTTAAAATCTTAAACAAAGCAAATTATAAATAATCAGTCATTATACTTTAGAAGTCTTTAAAACAGATTCTGGTTAATATTCCCACTCTTCATCAGTTTTTTATGTTTTTACACAACACTGATCTTACAGATAGCTCATGCTTGACCTTTTACCTGAACAAACAATGCAGCATCACTCCAAGTAAAAAGGGGAAGAGGCATGTACAAGGACAGACTTATTTCACATTTCTTATGTCCCTAAGCATGCTATTAGCTTTATTCTTTGAAGAAACAGATTTACAGAATAGAGCTTATCCTATACCACAAGAGCAGGAAGTATCTAGACTGGCATTTGAATTCAGGCCCAGACCCTTCAAACATACTTTGCTGTTGTCTTATTGCACTCAGACATTATTGTTTAATCCCAATTTCCTTTCATAGTGCTTAGAAAATACCGTGGAATCAAATTTTATGAATATTATATAAATATTTAACATCGGAACCAAAACACACTGATATACATAAACCAGAAAGTGAAATTTTCCTCCTTAGCATTTTCTTAAGTCAGTATTTAGATTAGATGAACAATTACACGCCCTTGATATTTTACCTAAACGGGATCAAACTTTAAGTTGTGCTTTGTATGCCGCTTCTGTATCACTCTATCAAAAACTAAATAAAGATAGGATAAACCACTATTAAAAAGACTGAAACCCCCTAGCCAAAGTAGTACAATATGCTGCTAAGTGGATGGACTAAGCTGTTTTTCCCACTATCATTCACTAAGTAAACACATTCATAAAATAAATCAAGGATGCTCATGTCTCAGGGTCTTTAATAGCTTTCATGAACCTCATGCAAACGCTATCTTGATGGATCCCTTTCTTGGCCTTATGTAGATGACCTCCCATCACTTCCTACTCCCCTAAATTTAATGCCACCTGATATATTTTAAGTTCTTCATTTTTAAGTATGTGAATGAGTGTTTTGACTGTGTGGATTTAAGTGTACCACGTAGATGCAGTATCCACAGAGGCCATAAGAGGGCATCAGACTTCTGGGAACTAGAGTTACAGATGGCTGTTAGCTGCCATGTGAGTGTTGTGAACTGAAATTGGGTCCTTCTAAGGTCATGCAATGCTCTTAACTAAGCTCTCTCCAGTCCCAGCACTTGATATACTTCACCAATATGTTTGACGGTGTCCATTCCCAACTATTAAGTAGAAACACTGGGCTTACTCTTTCTTGGACTCCATGGCATTCTCAGTACCTAGTAAATACCACACAACCAATGACAAATGAACAGTTTATGCTAGTCATGGTGGCACATGTCTATAATCCCAGCATTAGGAAGGCTGGAGGTCAGCTTGCTCTACAAAGTGAGTTCCAAGGTTAGCAACGACTTGATACCATCTCAAAAAAAATTTTTTTTAATTGATGCATTAATTGATGCCTTCCATAGTCCGTATTAACTTAATTTTTAAACTTCTTAAACAACTTTTTGATTCAAATATATATTGTGCCCAAGTAGCTTTGTTGTAATTTGGTTTTAACAAGTTATGTCAAATTCTCCATCTTAAGACCTTTCCTGGTTGTTTTCTTGGTTTTTTGTTCCTCCTTCCCAGTTATTTTCAAGTTTATCATTCCATAGAACAAAATCATCAAGTATCCAGTTTCAAAACTGTCTAGAAATTTTGGTTAAGAATTTTCTTATTGGAGGGGGAGGAGTGGGCATGGATTTGATAAAAAAAAAAAAACACCTTATATCATGTATAAAATTCTCAACAAATCTTTTTTAAGGTTAAAAAGAATACTTTTAAAAAAAAGAATGTTCTTATTAAGATGGTATAAAGAGGGGCTGAAGAGATGGCTCAGCAGCTAAGAGTGCATACTGCTTGTTTTCTATCAGATGGAGAAGACACCTGTAATTCTAGTTCCTGGGGATCTGACACCTCTGGCCTGGAAGGGAACCTGCACTCATGTGCACAAACACAGTCCCCCCACACTTACATATAAAATATAAATGTGCACTTACATGCAGCAACCCTCATATATAGTACTTTTTAAAAAAAAAAAACAAAATATAGCTCTCAAAAAAAATTTAAGGACACATGGTTTTCAGTACTCCTGGGGCATGCACATTGGTCATTTTATTAGCAGCACCTCCCCCAGTCCCACTGTATTTTCTAGCTGGTTATTAGTAATACATTTTTTAAAGTTTTTAAAGTTATTTTCAGTAGATTAGTTCATGATAAATACATATTACCATATCATGTGATTTTTTTTTCTCCTGTTACTTTACAAACCTTTATTCTGAGGTATTTTAGGTGTTTCTATGACATGTTCTGCATTTTCTTCGTGCATACATAAGCACTGTTGTCATAGACAAAGTATTTACAACTCTATGTATCACATATCTCTTAATGGTTCACTTTCTTAACACTACTAATTGAATTTATAAAACACTTGTAAACAGTAATACTAGAAATCAACCTCTTATTACTTTTGTCTTTAATATTTCACCATTAAACATTCTGGCTGTTAGTATTACACATTTTCATTGCTTTATCACCTTTTTATACTTAAGTTTATAGTCTCAGCAAATGCCTATTCAACATCTACCAGATAAACATATTTCTATTAAAATGAAAAATTGTTTAAAAATTTTCCTCAAACTTCCTTGGTTTTGTTTTTAGACAGTCTCGTTGTAGCCCCAGCTAGTCTGGAACTCACCATGCAGACAAGGTTAGCTGATCTCACAGAGATTGGCCTGCCTCTGCCTTCTGAGTGCAATGATTAAAGACATGCAATACCCAGCACAGCTACCTCTTTGCATTCTTATGATGATCTCTACTTTATGCTAATGCTCTAAATTTATTTTTAGTGTATTTTTATTCTTTGAGAGTTTCATATAAGTATATACTGTACTTTCATAATATGTTAATCTCTTAATGAAAAGCTGAATGCTATTTCCTCCTATCTCCCTTAGAAACTTCAAAATATCTCATGCCATATGTGGTGGTGCATGCCTGTAATCCCAGCAGTAGGAAGAAGAGGCAGGTGGATCTCTGTGAGCTCAAGGCCAGACTGGTCTCCACAGCGAATCCAGGTCAGCTGGGGCTACGGGGAGACCCTGTTTCAAAAAGGACCGCCCCCTAAAAAAAGAAATCTCAAACTATCTTTTATTACAAAATAGTATTTTTATTCACTGAGAACTTCATGCAATACGTTTTGATCATATTCACCTCCCTCCCCCATCTCCTCTCAAAACATCCACACCTCCCCACACACCCCTGTAGTATCTTTTTATAATTTTATTTACTTATTTTTATGTGTATGAGTGTTTTGTCTGCATGGATGTGAGTGCACATGTGTGTGCAATACCCATGGAGATCAGAAGAGCGGTGAACTGAAGTTATGGGCAGCTGTGAGCTACCACGTAGGTTTTGAACCTGGGTGCTTTGCAAGAGCAGCTAGGGCTCTAACTACTGTGCTCTCTCTCCAGACCCACAAAGTAACACCTTACAGAAATTTTTCATGCTGTCTTTTCCAAGTATGAGTGCTTGCATATATATGTATAAAGCTCCAGGAAGTTTTATTCCTTCAGAGTAAAAAAATGGTTAATTTAAATCAGTTTTCCACTTAGTGCTTGAAGGAACCTGTATAAATTCTTTACCTTTCTATGGCTCAGTTTTCTTAATCATAAATAGGAGACACTGAATTGTTATGAAGTCTGAGAAAATTCAGGAGAATTTTTTTTTAAATGTTTTATGTGTATAACTATTTTCCCCTTATAAGTGCAGCAGTGTCATGCAGTGCCTGCGGAGGCCAGAAGAGGGCATCAGATCCTCTGGAACTGGAATTTCAGGCAATTGTTAGCCCTGTGGATGCTGGAAATGGAACCGAGGTTGTCTGGAAGAACAGTAAGTGCTCTTAACTGTGGAGCCATCTCTCCAGCCCCAGGAAAAACAATGTTTACATTATATATAACCTATGATATATGAACTACCAGTGATAAAAGCCCCAGTATCCAACCATGTCAGGATTAATAGAAAAATAATAGGTTTAGAAGAAATCATATTAAAAGAAAATATTCAGATACATAATTTAAGCATTTTATTTAACTGGAAATTTCTAAGTGTCCATTTACTCTCTAAAAAGAGAATTCTATGAGTAGAATTCTATATTCTATCCTGTATAAACCACACCCCAGCACACCATTAAGAATACTTAGTCTTGAATTTATTTATTTTTGGTTTCTTTTAAATAAAGGTGGAAATTAAAAACATTTTCAACATAATCAGTATGCTAGATCCTTCTTTTATAACTTGTACTTTCCTCTTAAGGAATTACTTGCTCATCCTTAATTGTTCAGCAGTTGTTTTAAGGCTTCTGCAAAGCAATGCATCTGTCTATATTTAACTAAACTATATACAGCAGTACAAAAACTTAGAAACAGGGGAGACCAACCTTGGAGAGCTGAGCGCAGAGGGGAAAAAAAAACATTAGAAATAATCACCCTTCTCTTGATCCCATCCCTTAGTTGAATGGGATAGGTACCTTAATAGAAAGTCACAGGTTACTAACCCCATTCTATTAGCTTTCCATGTCACCAAAATATCTATGGAAGGCATGGTGGCACACATATTTAAGTCCAGCACTTGGGAGGCAAAGCCAAGTGGTTATCTATTTTGAGCTTAGTCTGCATAGTGAGACCCTATCTTAAAGAAAAAAAAATTAGGGAACAGTTTTGCATTATTTTGTAGGGGTTTTGTTTGTTTTGGGGGTTTTTTTTTTTTTTGGTCTTTTTGAGACAGAGTCCCCCTGTAGCCCCAGTTGGCATGTAACTCACTATGTAGACCAGGCTGGCCTCAAACTCACAAGAGATCCACCTGCCTCTGCTTCCTTAGTGCTGGGATTAAAGGTGTGTGTCACCATACCTGGCCCTTAAAGAAATTTTTCTCTCTAGCCAGGCATGGTGGCGCACGCCTTTAAGCCCAGCACTTGGAAGGCGGAGGCAGGCGGATCTCTCTGAGTTCAAGGACAGCCTGGTCTACATAGTGAGTTCCAGGACAGCTGGGGCTACAGGGAGACCCTGTCTCAAAAAGACTAAAAAAAAAAGAAATTTTCTTTTTTTTTTCTGTGTATGAGTGTTATACCTGAATGTATATATGGCACACCTATGTCATGCAGTACCTGCAGATGTCAGAAGAAGGCATCAGATTCCCTGGAACTGGAGTTACAGAGTTGTTAGCCATCATGTGGGTGCTAGGAATCGAACCCAGGTCCTCTGAAAGAACAATCAGTGCTCTTAACCACTGAGCCCTTTCTCCATCCCGTACTTGCATTATTTTGTTATGAAGTAATTTAAACATTACAATTAGTGGTTCCTGAAATGTTTGCAGGAATTTACATACTAAATATCAGGGCCTGGTACTTTTGAGTAATGTTTTCACAGTACTGTTTCATATATTTGGGTTTTCTAATGTGCTCTAGGGTCAATTTGGACAAAATAAATAATCTCATGGTTATTTCTATTTTCTTTATATCTGAGGTAATTTTTTCATTTTTAAATTTTATTTCTATTTTATGTGTATGAGTGTATTGCCTGCATGTATGTAAGTGCACCCGTGTCATGCAATGCCCACGGAGGTCAAAAGAGGACATCGGATCCTCTGGAGCTGGAGTTTTGGACATCTGTCAGCCGCCATGTGGGTGCTTGGAATTGAACCTGGGTCCTCTGCAAGAGCAGCCAGTGCTCTAACTGCTGAGCCATCTCTCCAGCCAGATATATTTGAGGTAATTCTATATTAAGATCTTTATTAAACTGTTTTTGTTCTCATGCCATTAACTTACAAACTGAATTATATTGGGCTGGAGAGATGATTCAGTGGTTAAGAGCACTGACTGCTCTTACAGAGGACCTGGTTTTGATTCCCAGCACCCACATGGTGGCTAAAAACTGTCCGTAACTCCAGTTCCAGGGGAATCCAACTCCTCCTGACTTCCGCAGGCACTGCACAACACAGGTGCACTTACACACATGCAGGCGTAACACTCATACACATAAAAGTATTTTAAAAAAACAAAATGAGTTATAATATATGTAAATAATCCCCAAACCAAATCAGTTTATGGAGAAGTTCCATACTTTTGTGTATTTCAAATCATTACATGTTTTTATTACCTAGGGTTTATTTTGTTGCTCCCTTCTCCTACTTGTCAGGTGAATGCTAACTTCATTGGTTTTAATTTTTTAATTATTTATTTATATGTATATGACTGCTGGCTGCATGTATGTGAGTGCACCCGTGTCATGCAATGCTGCAGGGGTCAGAAGAGGGCTTCGGATTCCCCTGGAACTGGAATTAAGGACAGTTTGTAGCCATCATGCAGGTGCTGGGAATCAAACCCAGGTCCTCTGCAAGAGTAGTCAGTGCTCTTAACTGCTAAGCCATCTCTCCAGCACAGTTTTAATTTTCTTACTTAAACTGTAAAGCCATTTATCAAGAATGTGTTCTACGAAATGTGTCAGTAGGTGACTCTCATTGTATGAACACAAGAACGTGTATTTACATACCTAGATGGAGGTCAATTTACTGATTTGGCTTCTTGATGTAATCAAGAGGCAATAAACATGAGTTGTATGAAGCTGCTGCTGCAGCCTTAACAACACAGTTTTACAATAAACATTGATTTTTAGAGTACAAAACTAGGGGCTTAGAGAGATGGCTCCATGGTTAAGGGCACTGACTGCTCCTGCAGAGGACCCAGATTTAGTTCCCAGCACCCACATCGTAACTAACAACCATCCAAAACTCCAGTTCCAGGAGAATCCAACACCCTCCTCTGACCTCCGAGGGCACTGCAAGACATGGGTACACTTACATACATGCAGGCAGCACACTCATATACATAAAATAAAAATTAAAAATGAAGTACAAAACTAAACATATAAGCCAGCGTCGGGCATGGTGGCACCTTTAATCCCAGCACTAGAGAGGCAGAGGCAGGCGGATCTCTGTGAGTTCGAGGCCAGCCTGATCTACATAGTGAGTTCCAGGACAGCTGGGGCTACAGGGAGACCCTGTCTCAAAAAGACCAAAAAAAAAAAAGCCAGCAACACAGTATTATACTACCGTTGAGTTTCGTGTACTTAATGATTGCATGTGCTGTGCTTTCATCAGACTAACTCACAGCAGTGGGCTTCATTTGGCATCTGAAAGTATATGAGCAATCCTTGCAATTTAGGAAAACTATGGCTATCACTAGTTGGTGTCAATGTTTCTGCTTCAATATAATTTTATGGGCTCACCATTGTCCACAAAGTCTGTGGTTGGTCAAAATGACATTACTTAAAGCTGTGATTGTCTACAAAGTGCAACTAATCCATGAAATTTTTACATTTGATCTATTTCTTGATATTTGCTTGTGTTTTGGCAGGCGTGTGCACATGCCACATTGGGGCAGAGGTCAGAGAACAACTTTCAGAAGTGGATTCTCTCCTTCCACCTTGTGGGTCCTGAGGATTAACCTCGGGTTGTTAGGCCTAGTGGCAAGAGCTTTTACTTACTAAGCCATCTCACTGGCCCTACTGCTCTTTTTTCATGTATTAAAATTTTTTACACCCAAGAGACTTCATTTCCACCTTTACATTCCAACTTTATTTCATTTAGAGAAAATGCTCTGTGATTCCTTGAGAATTTGTATACTCTTTTTCTTGTAAATGTTCAAGTTAGCACTGAAAAGTATAACTCTTATTTGGGGGAATACAGGTTCTTCACTATTCTAGTTTACTTGCCTATCACACAATAAAAAAGGAAAAATAAAAGCTTCCTGTTTTGCCCGTGAACTCCCTACCTGCTTTGGTTTGTATGTGCTCCTCAAATTTCTTGTGTTAGAAATTTAATCCCAGAGTCACGTGTTAGTGGTATGATAGGTATAACTCCTGTAAGGTTCGAAGATCATGAAAACTCCACTGGTAAATGAGTTACTAAGGGATGGACTTTTCTGTAAAAGCCAGCCTCTTTGGTGAGCTTATTCTGACTCTCCCTCTGCCAACTCAAGACTCTGTAGCATTCCCTACTAGCAAAACAACCTCATCATATGCAGCTGCTCAATTTTCCACTACCAGCCTTAGGATCATGAGCTCAATAACTTTAATCTTTATAAATGATCCAGCCTGTGGTATTCAGACAGTAACAAATGGAAATGAACTGAGACTCCTTTCTCTGTGTATATTCATTCGAAGTTCTGTGTCTGGATACCCCTTAGTCAAGTCTGAGATTTATGCTTCCATTTTGTGAGGCAACTGGTCGCTCTGGAATTCAAGCAATGCTGCTTTCTGGTTTAGGTGTTCCTGATGTAGACAACTTATCCCCAGAAGGAAAAAAAAAAAAGGCTCTGAATTACCTTTCTTTGTTGTACTCTATAGCAAAAGAAAAAAAATTCTTACCTAAACACTATAAAGAGCAATGTTAAAGTTTTGGGGCTTTGGGGGTTGGGAGAGAGGGAGAGATAGCCAAACTCTAATACAGCAACAATCTTCCTCAAAAAGCAGACTGTTCATCCTCAAGATCTTCTTTTTCTTTGATTAAAGTGTTCTCTTTCTGGGTGATATCTTTCAAAGTTGGAAGATAAGTTTGGCATCCTTCTCTGATTATTGCTTGTTGCTTCATGTTCGTTTTGTTTAGTTAGGAAAGCATAATTCTGCAAATGTGTCTTCTTCCAAATTCATTCCTAAAATACTTTCTTATTTTGAAACTTTCATGCGAATCTTTTAAGTTGTAAGTTTACATTATACAGAAAATTGATCCTCCCCTTTATTTTATGTGTATGAGTATTAACTTGTATGCATGCAAGTGCACCACATGCATACAGAGTCTAGAAGACAGCATCATATCCCCTAGAACTGGAATTAGACAGTTGTGAGCCATCATATGTGATAACCCAGGTTATCTCCAAGAGCAGCAAGTGCTTATAACCCCTGAGCCATCTCTCAAGTCCCCAATATCCCCTTTTTAAAAAAGTAGAATTTGAAGCTAGATGTGATGTCTTATACCTATAATCCCAGCACTTGGGAAGCTAAGGCAGGAGGACTTCTCAGAGTTCAAAATCAGCCTAGGCTACATAAGCTCAAAGGCAGCCCTATTCCCCCTGCCCTGCGGGGGATGGGGGAATAGAAAAAAGATGCAAGATCAAGAGGTTTACTAACATGTATGATTAACTGTTTATAAGCTATATCCTATGAGGGCCTACAAATAATGAAGATAATGAAGACAAATGCTAAGTATGCACATGTACTCTGGTATGCACACATATGCAGTTACATAAACATAAAATGGAATATTTAATCATACATTCTCATCTATATTACACATCCTTTTCCATCCTATCAAAGTCTAAGTCCTTTGAATTAATCCCTCTCTTCACCACAAAAACATCAAAATAAACACTCGAACCAACTCCTTTTAGATTCTTAATTTTACTGGAACAAGAACCACAGGGCCTGCATTCTAGTTTCTGCTCTGTTTAGCAGTCATTAGACTTCAAGAGAACCACGTTGTTCTTCTGAAAAGACAAGCTTGAAAAACAATTTAATGTCCTGTGGAGCATGACATCTCCCATTTCCAAAAATATTATCAATAGCTTACCTTATTAACTCTAACTGTGCAAGTTCCTGGTTTGCTTGGAATATAGGCTTTTTAGTGAAGAGCTCACCAAGGATACATCTAATGGGATAAAAACACACACATATATATATATCATTATCAAATTTTTCTCATTTTAATTCACTCTTTAGTACAATAGGCCAATGAGACTATCTTACCCACAGCTCCATACATCAATAGCCGGTGTGTATCGTTCTTCTCCCAAGAGCAGTTCAGGTGGACGATACCACAAAGTAATTACCTTGTTAGTATACGGTCGACTAAAAAGAACATAGAAAGCACTCCAGAGTTAGCATTCGTTAAAGAAATTCTCTTAAAAAATACTATTTTGTATAATGTTAAAGAAATTTTACAATCTTAATTAAAACTACCTCTGGTTGATTAATAAGCACAAATATACTGTAGTATTTAATATGTGATCATAAAATACAGTGCAAGCAGCTAACAGAAAAATTCCCTTCACACATGAAAATGAAAGCAAGTAGCAGTTAGCTGTTGCTAACTTTAATTTGGTCAAATCAATTGTTGAGTAAGGCTTTCCCTTTCCCTTTCCCTTTCAAAGCAATTAACTAATTCATAAAACAATGGGTGATTTTTTGCCAAATCTAGAAAACTACTAAGTAGCAGTTTGTTGCTCAAATTGGAATTGCCTAACAAAATGACTGTTTTGTTTGTGCTCCAATAATTGAGCCCAAGGTATCTCATGTACTCAGCAAGTGCTCTGCCCTGTCTCCTGGCAAAATTTTTAAACTACGCATATCTTTGACAGTATTTAATTAGTTCTAACCCACTCTGGTTTGTGAATAGAAAGATGTAGACTATGTACAGTAGTTGGAAGTCTAGTTTACCTACTACCACAAGCGACAAGTATACGTTATCAGAAAACTTCTTTGTATCTTCCATAAAGAGAATACTTAATCTAGCCAAGTAGTAGTAGTGATAACCATTATCACAGTATAAATTTAGCAACTACATGTTTTTAGACGTCAGTGAATGGTCACAGTCTACCTGATTTCTATGAATGATGATGATCTTAAGAAATCAAAGATCTATGATTAAATTATGTACTTGAGTGATTACATCTTTATATCAATTATAAACCTCTTTTTACATGTCTTCCAAATTAACAAGGACTGAAAGAACATAGGGGAAATTGCCCAAGAAGGCTGTACTCCAAGGCCAATCACCTGAGATTAGTTGCATCTGGACCCATTTGGGGAGGAAGAAAAAGAACAAACAACAGAAATTCCCTCTTAGCGAGTATATTATCTGAACAACATAAGATCTATCTGATCTGCTCTGCCCCAACTTGGCCAAATTTCTCTAAACATTTTGAGTAGTAATACTCAAAGTTATCAATTTGGGCATCAGAACATTACAAAAGAAAGGACTATATTAACGGTGATCTAAAACCAAAAGAGCCTTCAGTTGACTTTGGTAAAAACTAAGAACAAAGAGACCCTAAAATTCTTCCCTCACTCCCCTAACAGGGTCTCATTATGTAGCCCTAACTGGCCTGGCCTCAAACTTGCAGTGATTTTCCTACCCCTGACTCCTGAATGCTGAGATTACAAGCAAGCACCACTATTATCTGGCTATGTTATCTTTTCTTTTGAGACACGATCTCACCATCTAGTCCTGACTAGCCTAGAACTCACTATGTAGACCAGGCTTGGCCTCAAACCCCCAGAGACCTTCCTGTTTCTGCCTCCTGAGTGCTGAGATTAAAGGCGTGCACCACATCATACCCAGCCCAAGACTTTTTTTAATTTTTACACCTGTTTTTCTGTTTGAGACAGGGTCTTACTATATAGTCCTGGCTAGCCTCAAACTTGCTGTGATTTTCCTACCTCTGACTCCTGACTGCTTAGGATTAAAGGAATATCAAGCCCAGCTTGTATATTTTTCTGGCATCACTTATCCTCAC
>NW_008341028.1:332146-338149 GCF_000622305.1 Nannospalax galili | reverse complement strand
CTGCCTCTGCCTCCCAAGTGCTGGGACTACAGGCATGCACCACCACGCCCTACCTGCTCTAATAAACCGGAAGAATGATTTTATCTGAACATAACTCCTTTTAAATTTGCAGTTCCTTCCCAATTTTTCTCACCTAAATCCTGTAATTCCTTCATACGCAATGAAAGATCTGCTGGCATAAAAATCTCATCTCTACTCTCAATTCATCTTCAGATACTTACCACTGTCTTGAACTCTATATACTTTTTATCTTTCCCCATCAGCACCACCATTCTTTAATATGAATCCACACACAAAGCCCAGAAAAACTCTGGGGATAGTACAGCACTTAAATGTCTGTGACTCTATAACATTAGGTGACACTTTATGAATTAACTGGATGGGAGAAGAAATCTTATAACACATACTGAGGATTAGTTTTAAGGATATTTCATGGGTTATAAGCACTTGAAACCTATGTCATGAAGGTGATACTGGGTACCTACCTTCAAAAAAATATTTAAACTGATATAAATCTGTAAATTTTTAAATTAAAAATATGGAAGTATGGAGAACATGCAAAATTCAGTGATGAAATCTTTATTTAAAAGGAGTGTTTAAAAATGATTATTTTACACATCAAGTTGTAGGCAATGTATTAGTTTTTTTAAGTAGTTAAAAATAGTTTTAATTTAACGGCCTTATCAAATTTTGAATAGTCACATTCAAAAATTATTAAACACAAAACTAGACAAAAATACACTTCTAAGTATATCTCACAAAATATTTAATGTATAACTATTAATTAGTTTTCCAAGTACTTCCAAATCTAGTTTCTATCAGTGACTTTCCATCTGTATGGTGACAGACTACAGTATTTTTCCTCCATAGGATCCCAGGAATTGCAGAGCTTGGGAAGTGGGGGGAGGCAGGGGAAGAGAATAGGTGTGGTTATGATTTTCCCTACCTTCGAGATAGACAAGATTATTCATCAGTTAACTACCGGTACAAGAAATCTGGGGCATACTCTTAATATCTACCTAGCTTCTGCAACATAAATAAGAAATCAAAGGGTCCTCCTTTCTTTTTTTCGGTGGTAGGTGGCAGGGTACCCATCATGTAGTCCAGGCTGGCTTCAAACTTAGAATCTTCCTGTCTCAGCCTCCTAAGATGTGTGTCAGGAGCCATTCTTCATGCTTCACTTCTCTTTCCCTGTTTTTCAGACAGGGTCTCCCTGGCCCCAGCTAGCCTAGAACTCACCATGTAGACCAGGCTGGCCTCGATCTCAGAGATCCACCTGCCTCTGCCCACCATGCCCAGCTAACAAACTGATCTTAAATCCAATACTCTTTCACAATTTCAACAGCAACAACCCAAGACTGAGCCACTGGTGTCACTCTATTGGTACTTCAACAGTATAGTCGCTGGTTTCCTTGCCTCCATCCTTATCCCCCCCACACACACTCATTTTTTAAACTTTTTGTTGTTTTTAAAGCATAGAATCAGGTCATATCCCATTGTAACTACATAAAACCTAAACCTCCCTCAATTTATAACAAGCCTGTACACTCTAGTTCCTATCATCCAAGTGTAGAACTTCTGAGTGGTTCCCAGTCTAGTCACCACTAAGCTCCTACTTTACAACTGAAATGCTCTTTGCCTGGGTCCTCATTAGATTTTCTCATTCTTATTTTTCAGGTCTTAGTTCCAATCTCACAGGCTGTATATAAGAGCTGCCCAGTGACACCCCCAGTCACTGCCATCACTCATATGGTCTTTACAGTGACTCTTTCATCTAATTTGTGAAGCTATTTAAGTTCTTTCCTTGCACTTCTCTTAGCACCACATAAATGAGACAGGGATTTGGTCTGCTTTTTATAACTATCTCTAAAACTTAGCCTTTAGGTACTTCTCAGGTCAGTATCTGGAAGAATAAGAACTTATGGATAGTTTTAATTAACTGACATGTTATAATTACTTAATAAACTACTTAATAGAATCTTTTCCTGGTACCCTTTATTTTGCCTTTATATTTTCAATACCTTCAAATTCCATTTTATATCATAAAATAAAATTTAAATTCCTGTATCATCATATTGCTAGAGAAAAATAAACCTTTTTCCAATTGATGCTGTCATCTTACTAAGGTCATTTACCTATTCTTATTAGATGTGCAAATTTAGAAGTCCTATAAGTACCTACATCATAACACATTTCAAAAGTAAATTTATTACCTTCTGCTGCAAATTGCTTCACTCTTCCTGTTTCCTGTCTCAGCATACAGCATCACCATTTGTGGCAGAGACCGATAGCTGTCCTCTAAAATCTGTTCTTCCTTTCTTCTATAGCAGTTGCCCAGCTATACTACATTGCCCATCCTCACTGCAGTGAGGTATGGCCATATGGCCAGTGCTCTCCAATGGAACAGGAATACATGTGGTAAGAGCCATTTCTAGGCACGGCTCACAATACTCCTCCCTCCTCTTTTCTCACTTCTGGCAACAGCCTTGCAAGGCATGTGTAGAAGATGGCAGATCTTCCAACCTGGTTTCCTGGATGACTATATGAAATAGTCACCACTTGACCTGATGATATGGTTAAATATTAATGGTACACTGAGGTAAGCAACAATCATTTAACATTATTAAGTGAGAAATACATATAAATTTCTCTCACTCTTTAAGTCATTACTAAATTTTGTGGTTCTCTCTTGGTTACAATTGTGGTTCTCTCCTAACTACAAATGTATCCAGCTGTTTAAGCACAAACCTTACAGGTAGGAGTAGAGATAAAGATACATTTCACAACAGGTAACACTAAGTTCTAAAAATTCTCCAATAGATCCTTATGACATGCCTCATCTTTTTCCAACATCTAGCCCAATTCCTAGTTCTAGCCATAGTAACTTTATCTACAAGTACTACAACAGCTTTCTTCAAACTCGTCACCCTCATTTTCAGTTTTTGAAGGCTAATCTATTCTGCAAAACACAGTCAAAATAAGTTTTAAAATAAAATAATACGGGTGTTAGATATTTAAGACACATTGCTTCTTTCTAGTGAATATTCACACAAGACCAATAAAATCCTTTATTATCGGGTCTTCTTCCAACCACACTGAACCTTCAGTTACTAGAAATGGCTGAGCAAATGCACATTTTCTAGAGCAGGAAGATTAAAACCATGCTAGAAAACAAACATGGCAAGAAACCTTCCAAGAATTTAGTGGTCCTTGACTTTATGTTTGTGACAAACCGCTTCAGCAGAATAAGCCAGGTTTGGTAGTGCACTCCTATAATCCCAGCACTCAGGATGCTGAGACAGAAGAATTTTGAGTTCAAGGCCAGCAGGGGCAATACAGCAAACCGTTTCAAAACAATAAACAAAGTAGGTTGGGTTTTTGTTCTGCCGCCTCACTTTCCACCTTACTATTTAATGAGAAAGAAGCAAACACTGAGCAAGTATGCAGACAGAAGGATTTTAATTGTAAAAGCAAATCCCGGGGTAAGTAGAGTTCAGAAAGAACTCAAGCAGATGCCAGAGGGAAAAAACAAAAACAAAAAAAACTTAAAATAGAGTTCTATGTAGAAGGGTATGCGTGGCTGGTATTCATCTGTGAAAAATAAATGGATAACTAACTAAAACAAGTAAGAGAAAGTAGTAGTATAATTTTTTCCTGGTAGGGCCAGTAACAGGCTAAATTTAAGAAATGCAGATCACTTTGGTGATGTTCAGCAAACAAGTTTTGGTGACATGAAGAACTATCAACCCTTGAAATTTAGAATTGTGATGAGAATGTGAGTGAGATTTTTCCAATGTGAGAGCAAGGAAGCAACACTGTCCTAGAAAATTACATTACCTTTCCCACTGTGCATGATCAAAACTGAAGCCACTACATCAAGAAAAGAACAACCTTAACTACACAGTTAAGTCAATGACCTAATAAGATTTCCACCTGTTGAGGAATATGGTTTACTGTTATTCATATTATATAGTATTCTTTTTAACTGCTTTACTACTATGGTTCCTGTCATCTTCCCAGCCTCTGAAAAAACTACTCAGCATTACCTAGAAACCTTTGGTTCCCTGTAGGCCAGGATTCCCTTCTCCAACAACAAAAATGGTTTCTATCTTTACTGAAATAATTACAATTCTAGAGTTAGTGACAATTACACAAGATGTTGAATAATTTCATCTAACCCTTGGGAAGGTGGCAAGATAAGCTACTGTCTTCCTTTCACATCAATGCAGCTTTAGGAAAATTTAGTTTTGCTTTTAATCACAATTCTATAAATGGCCACTAGGTGGCAAGCTCACCTTCAAAATACATTAAGTGTTAAAACGAAAATCTTTTTCCCCTTTGTAGACAGACATGCAGTAGACTTTGGTTACTGTTTATGAAAATTTTATTTGCATTACACTACTTTGGAAAGAATAAAAGAATAAAGAATAAAATTAAGAAATTTAAAATCCTATTATTTGTTTGCAATACTTTGTAAGTAAGGACTTTGGAGATTTGTTTGGCTTTTGATGGTACTGGGGTGTTAATTAACCTGTAGCCTCACACATACTAAACAAGTGCTCTACCAGTGAGCAACACATTGAGCCTGGATCTTGGAACTTTTAAATACTTCATCAGAACACTGAGAATAATAAAACTTGGGTTAACTGATTAACCACAACTACTCCAGTGTGATGGGACAGGCACTGGTAGGAGCCCATTTTGAGGCCAATCAGAGCTACAAAGTGATTTTAAAGCCAACCTGGGCTAAAAATAAAAAATAAGACCCTATCTCAATAAAACTAGATTCTGAAACTGGTTAAAAAGTAATGCAAACACTACAATCAAAATTTCCCAATTTATTTTCTTCAATTTTAAAAATAGCACATGTGAAGGCCAGGCACCATAGTGCACGCCTTTAAATCCCAGCACTTGGGAGGCAGAGGCAGGCGGATCTCTGTGAGTTCAAGGCCAGCCTGGTCTACACAGTGAGTTCCAGGCCAGCTGGGCATACAGGAAGACCCTGTCTCAAAAAAGGCATTTAAAAAAAAAAAAAAAAAAAAAGGAGGTGGGGGGGCAAAGCTATTTTTTCCTATAAAAATGAAGTACATTTCAATTTATGTGGAAAACATTTCTTTTGGTCCTACAGGAAAATTATAGAGAGATATTTCATCTGTTTCTCCAATGGGTATTACACTAGAATTATTCTAGGTTAAAAAAAAAAAAAGGAAGTTTAAAGTACCAAACTCCTTAAAGATAGGACATTTGTTTATGTAAAACAAAATGATACACCAAGTTTTTCCTCTTAGTAATTTGAACCAAAAAATTCACTATACATTACTTGAAGTTTCGAAGTTATTGGATTTTAAATTTCCCACTTTTCTAAACTAAAAACTCCTACACTAATCTATCACAGCAATGAGCAATGGAACCCATGATCAGTGAACTGCCACATCGTCAACACTCCAGTGAAACTTTATAATGAAAAACAATAGGAAAACGGAAGTCCTGGTATATATTTATTCCAGATGCACAGGGGTATCTGCATAAAAGAACCGGGAATTAAGTGTTTTCCATTGTCACTGAAACCTAGTAAGATAATAAGGGATTCATAGTCAAGTATAATAATAATCTAACAGTGAAATCTCAACTGATTAAGAAAATATAATCCTTAATTATATAAACGTGCCTCCAAAGAACAGTCATTTAAAGTTATTATTCAAGTGAAGTTTTAGATTAAATATGCATTAAGACCATTTTCTTCCAAGTTCTACCAAGCAAGGAAATTACTACATGGTAAAAGGAAAAAAAAATTCAAAAATTTAGAGTTGAAAACCTTGAACTACATATACACCTCCCTTGATTCTGTCAACTTATTTAAATTCATTCAGTCCTTCACAATAGCAAAGACACAATAATGTACCCAATAACAGATGACCTGATAAAATATGGTATACTTGCACATAAGAATACTGTGTTTTAAAAAAAAAAAAAAAAAAAAAAAAAGGAAATAAAAATCTCCCT
>NW_008341028.1:283855-332083 GCF_000622305.1 Nannospalax galili | reverse complement strand
TTATTTTGATATATCACAGTGAAAGATTTATCGTCCTCTTTTTTTTTTTTTTTTTTTTAAAAAAAAAAAAAAAAAAAAAAAAAAAAAAAAAATTGTTGTCCCATCATTGTGGCATCTATGTGACAACACACATGAACCTCAAAGACATTAAGTCAGGCACAGCAGACAAAAGCCACGTGATCTCACTTGTGTATGAAACCTAAAAACGTTGAATTCAGAGATGTATAGAGTCAAGCGTGGTGATTAGCAAGAGCTGTGTGGGTGAAGGTTTGGGGACTGCTCAAAAAGATATACAGTTTTGTGGAAAGAGTAAGTTCAAGACATTTAACTGTATGGCATGGCAAACAAAGAAATAATATATTCCTGAAATTTGCTAAGAGTGTCCTTACCCAAAAAGAAAAAAAAAAAAAGAGAATCTTACTCATTCTACAATGTATACATATTTCAAAATAATGTTGTACATAATAAGCATAATTTTTTATACCCATTAAAATTTCAGTTAAAGGAGAAAGCCAATTCATAAAGGATTTCTTAACAGATACACAAATCTGAAAAAACAAAACAGGAATGAGCTACACTGACTAGATTTATTAAACCCATTTAATCCCACAGCTTATTTACATAAAATCATTATTTCACAAAGTATTTCATTTTAAATTTCTTATTTTAATAAGAAAAGTCCTATTTCTTTACCACCAGAGACAAAGGGAACCAGTCAGATACACACCCCAATTTTAGCCAGAGAAGTTCCATCTTTCTCTATCTTATATACTGAACTTCCTCATAATTGCTTGTTTAAATAGTTCCAGGGAGTTGAAAAAAAAGACTACTGTAGATATAAGTAAAACAAAAAACAAAAAAGGTGAAGTCTAAAATAATAAAAACAAAGTTTGTAAATTTAAATGTACAATGTATAAAGCATATACTAAAGGTTTTACTGAATACAAAAATTATAAAGAACACCTTATTGTCTAGATCTGAATTAAATATCTAGGTATGAGCTTTAAAATTTTAAGTTCATTCCAGTCATATGTAAAGCTATATATTTTTATAGAACATATTTATCTGTTTTAAAAACCCAAAATTATTTTAAAATTGAATATATAAAATTATTAAAGCAAACTACTTTATTACTTTAAAAAAAAAAAGGGTGAATGTGTCTTTAAAGGAATCTATCTTCTAAATAGTTTCTTAAACTGAACTTAGTGTATACAATAATTCACTCAAAGTAGTCTTACCTTTCTTCAGAGCTATATAATCGAGCAAGTCCAAAATCTGCAAGTTTTATCTGCCCTCTGGTGGAAACAAGAAAAAAATGACAGGCATGATAAGAACACAGAAACTTTCATTACACAGAGGTACTACAGAAAAAGCCGAATCGTAGAAAATTTACAAGGTAACAATTGGCATTCTGCTTTGGGCAATTTGTTGTTGGATGACTCAAAATACTAGTAACAGCATCAAGGACAGAGTCCATCCAACAATCATTACTATCATTATTATTATGAGCATATTTGATATTCCCTATCTCCAAATTCCGAATATAAGATTCAACCAACTGTAGATCAAAAATTTTGGAGGGAGCATACTGTACTGAGAGGCAAACATTTTTGCGTGTTAATATTCCCTAAATAAGAGTATACCAAATATTTATTCATTCAAGACTTTAAATAATCTAGACAGGTACATAGGTTATGAACAATTACCATCTTATTTTATGTAAGGGACTTGAGATCCTTAGAGTTTGTTAAGAGGGTGCAGTGTAGGGGGTAGTTTAGAACCAATTCCCCAGGGAAAAGAACGGACTGGTACAGTATTATTTTAATAGTATTAGCATAATAGTATTTCAGGTACTGTTTCAGTTCCCATTTAGAAATTTATCTCAATAAAATAAATGAGAATTATTATTGTACAGGAATAAGAATACTTATTCAAGCCAACGGTGCTCAAGAACTAAATCAAATCACTTAAAATTTAAATATGTACCCTTATATACACTTTTTAAAGATTCACTTTAAACCTCTGATGGCTGCTTTTTTAAAAAAAATCTAAGTAACTTAGGACTGGAGAGATGGCTCAGCAATTAAGAGCACTGGTTGCTCTTTCAGAGAACCTGGGTTCTGTTCCCAGCAACCATATAGCAGCCAGTTTAATTCCAGTTCCAGGGGATCTGATGCCCTCTTCTGCCCTCCATGGGCATTGTACAACATGGGTGCACTTATATACATGTAGGTAATACATTCATACACACAAAATAAAAAAATCTTAAAATTTAGGAATGTAACCTCAAGATGTAATCACATTATTAATTAGATCCATTTCACATTATCTGGAAGAATACCAAACGAAAAAGCCATGTTACTGTATGTACATTACAAACCATTATAGGAACTTACTCAACACAACTTTAAAGGCAGTTAAAACAAATTGCAGTTTATTACACTAAAAATTTGAAGCAATCAATTAAATTTTAACAGAATGAAGGTATATATGTTATATGATACTTTAAACAAAGATAAGCTCATAACCATACCTATTATTTAGAAGGATGTTTGAACACTTAATATCCCTATGCAAAAAGTTTTTCTTATGACAATAATCCAGACCTTCCATGAGCTGTCTCATAAAAGACTTTATATGATTTTCATTAAAATGAACCAAGCCTGATTCCAGTAGTCCCATCAGATCATGGTCCATATATTCAAACACCAGATAAAATGCACCTAAGAATGAGAAGAGAATAAATCGTATTAAAGACTTTCATTCTTATGACCTATCTATAGTTTTGATTTTTAAAGATAAAGTATTAGCATGGAGGGATTAATCCTTTGAAAAAACTGCTATTTGGTTAACACATCTTTTCTCAAAATTTAATTTAATGTCTCAATAACACAAAAGAAGTGTATTTTTCCTCCTAAAGAATACACTAAAATCCACTCTGCTAATCTTCACATTGTACAGTTGTGAACTGTAATTAAATTCTTAACTATAATGAGAAAACTGTCTTTCAGCAGAAGCTGAATAAAATGAATGTAGTTTAAAGATTACAGGGCTACATTTTTTTTTTTTCGTGTTTTTGAAACATGGTCTCCCTGTAGTCCCAGGCGATCTGAAATTCACTATGTAGACCAGGCTGGCCTTGAACTCACAGAGATCCACCTGCCTCTGCCTCCCAGGTGCTGGGACTGCAAGTGTGTGCAACCACGCCCAGCTAAAGGGCTACTTTTAATAATGCTGCTTTTAATAAAAAATTGTAGGCCCAGACAGATGTTAGATGATTTCAAGTAAGCTTTCAATCAACATATAATTGGTTTATGTAAGACCTATTTGAAAGCATAAAAATTACAACTTTATGCAACCAGAGTATAGTCCTACTAGACAAAGCACAGTATGTACGCACATACAAACTTTGTAGCTATACTTGGATTTTTTAAATCTTGAAACTTAAATGGATCCAAAGTTATATAAAGAAATGCCACAAGTAAAGCTTTATTTAGTAAATCAAGAACAGAAAAACTAACAAAACTCATTGGATCATGAAATAAAGTAACATCATGACAAAAAAGACACCTTAACATAGCTCATAATCAGTTCCTAATTAAAAACAGCAAAGAACTTTTAGTCAAATTGCAATATAAGGATTCTTTTTAAAGTTTATTATAGTACCTCTCTGAAATCAATGACCAATGTCCTAATTAAAAGGCAAGTGTCAGGTGTTGTATATGATATAAATTAAATCTTCACTACTACTAATTCTATAGTGAACTTAATAAGCAAAATTTATAATAAATTACTCTAAGAGAAAAACTGCAATTACAGTTGTTGGCAGATGTGCTGATTATCTTCCTAAAAATCTAAAAGAATACAAAGTAGTTGGATTCAAAAATAACCTATATACCAAAAGTTAAGATTCCATATACATAACAAAAATTTGTTAAGAAAAGCTTCTAGGGGCTGCAAAATGGCTGTGGGTAAGAGCACTTGCTGCACAAGCCTGAGGACCAGAGTAAATCCCCAGCACCCATATAAAGGCCAGGTGTGCCTGTGACCCACATTGGGGAGTGGAGAAGGCAGACAGATCATGGGAGGTCACTGGCTAGCTAGCCTACCTGAAATGGCAGGCTTCAAAGAGAGACCTTGTCTCAAGGGATGCAAAGTGCTAGAGCAGGATGGCCTAAATGTCCTCCTGCTCAGGCCTCTACATGAGCACATACCGGCACCTGAACACACACATGAATTTGCCTCATATATGACACACACAAGAGATTTTAATGACCCCTCCAAAGTAGAGGAAAACACAAATAATTGACAAACTTTAAAAAAAAATCTATAAAATAATTTCAATGAAAGGACTGATGGGTTAGGTTTTATACTTGACAAAATAATTATAAGAAAATAAACCAGCTCATCAGTCAAAACATTGCTGAAAGTAAACACTTAGCCCTACAAAAGATTAGTATGCCTTGTCATATTTAGGGACAGAACAGTGGAATAAAATACACAACAGAACACAAATTAAAAGTACTTACCCAATAATTATGGAAACAGTAATTTCTATTTTATATCAGTGAAGAAAGAACAGACCAAACTAATTTGGATAAAATTATAACCCAGAGAGGTAAACAGTTACATAAGATTGTCCTCAAACTCCAAAAACAATAAAAAAAAAAAACCTAAACTAAGAAGCATCCTTATGCCAATTCTCCCTGTGTTAATTTATAAATTACGCAAAAAGCTCAATTTTTAAAAATATCAGTATGTGGTATGAATGAGAAATGGTCCCCATAGGCTCATGTGTTTGGACACCTGGTCCCCAGGTGGTGGCCAGTTTAGGAAGGCTAAGGAAGCTTTGGGAGGTAGAGTCTTGCTGGAGGAATCCATACATCATTGGGGACAGGCTTTGCAGTTAATAGCATGGCCCCACTTACTTTACTCCCTCTATACTTCCTGTGTGCAAATGAAATGTGGTGTGTCTGCTTCCTGGCTGCCAGGTCACCCTCACACTCCTGCTGTCATTCCTTCCCACCATGATGTATTCATTCCCTCTGGAACTGTGAACTAAAATAAAATCCTTTGTTCCCCAGTTTGCTTTTTGTCAGAGTATTTTGTCACAGAAACAGAAAGTAGTGAACATAAACAGTAGTTATTTTTCCCTACAATTATAATATTCATATTGAATAAATAATAGCAACACAAACACCTGAAAAACAAGAAAGAAGACATATAATGGCTCTAACATCATATTTAGAAGATGTAAATATTATTTAAAAATGTGATGTCTAGCCAGGCATGGTGGCGCACACCTTTAATCCTAGCACTTGGGAAGCAGAGGCAGGCGGATCTTTGTGAGTTCAAGGCCAGCCTGGTCTACATAGTAAGTTCCAGGACAGCTGGGACTACAAGGAGACCCTGTCTCAAAAAGACAAAAAAAAAGAAAAAACAATGTGATGCTTATAAATGAATATAAATTGGTTATAAAATAAAAGAGGAAATCTAAAACTATATTCCAAGTACACACTGAACTTTTACTGTAAGATAAAGATGAAAGGGATAGAGAGAGGGCTCAGTTGGTAAAGTGCTTCCACACAAGCATAAGATCCTGATTTCAGATTCCCAACACCCATGTAAAAGCCAGGCACAGTGACACATGTCTGTAATCCCAGTGCTGGGGAGATGAATACAGGCAGATCCCTGGAGTTCACTGGCCAGCCCATCTAGCTGCATGGATAAGCTACATGTTCAGTGGAAAACCCTGTCTAGAAAACTGAACTGGAAAACAAAGACACTTGATACTGATCTCTGGCATTCACATGCACACACATGTGCACACACATAGGAAAGTAGGTACCTGCACACACCCCACACACAAAGGAAACAAAGAGATAAAGATTTCAGTAGTATCATCTTCTTAGTAAGTAGTGGTAGGGTAACTGAATAGGCAGCTGTTAACAAGATAAAAATGGCCTGTCCTAACAACATCCACCAACATAAAGGTCAAATAAATCAGTAAATAAAACCATAAATATATTTTAGAGTTCCTTAAATAACCTGAGAGTCAGGGGAAATTTTCCCTAACAGTCAATGCCACAAAACAATTAAAATTGTTCACTGTGAATCCATAAAAATAAAAATCTGTCACCTTAGTATGCACCACTGTCACTAATCAGAAAAACAGGCAGAAAAACAATTTCCTGATCAGAAATCCTAGGGTGTGGGGGTCTGGGTTGGGGGGGCTAGTGAGGTGGCTTAGTAGGTAAAAGCAAAAAGTCAAGCAAGCGTAGCCACCTAAGTTCGATCCCCAGAATCCACACAAATGATAAAGAAGAAAACCAACTCCATAAAGTTACTTTTTGACCTCTGTACATGCACCGTGGTATGTGTCACCTTCCCCATCCCCATTCTCATGCACATACACAGTAATAAAATTGTTAAATAAAAAAGGAATCTACAGGGCTGGAGAGACGGCTCAGAGGTTATGAGCACTGGTTGGTCCTGCAGAGTACCTGGGTTCTATTCCCAGCATCCACATGATGGCTAACAACTGTCCGTAACTCCAGTTCCAGGGGATCTGATTCTTTCTTCTTACTTCCACAGTGTAGTTAAGAGTGTTTATATAATAACTGGAGAAAAGAATCAGTAAGCTCAAAGATAGGTCAATAGGAACTTCCAAAGTGATGAACAGAGAGGGGGAAAGCACCTAACGGGACAAAAGAGAATAACCAAGAACCACAGAACAATCACAAGATGTTAGTATGCATGCAAAGTACTATCCCAAAGGTGATGAGAGAAGGGGGCAGAGTATTTGAAGCAATAAGGAAATGAGAATGTCTCCCAAATTGTTGACAATCCCAGATGCTTTCTTATACAAGTGAAAAAAAAAAGATAATTTGAAGTTTGAAACATATGCAACACCTTAACAGGGAAAACTGCAAAATTCTAATGGAATAAATCACAGATCTAAATGAATGGAAAGGCATTTTGTGTATATGGATAGTAGTGTCAGATATCAGCTCTTTCTAGCTTAATTATACAGATTTAACACAATCTCAAATTTAAAATGTCCACCAGACAGCCAGGCATGGTGACGCACACCTGTAGTCCCAGCACTTGGGAGGCAGAGGCAGGGAGATCTCTGTGAGTTCAAGGGCAGCCTGGTCTGGAGTTCCAGGACAGCTAGGGCTACAAGGAGACCCTGCTTCAAAAAGACCCCTCTTTTTTTTTTTTTTAAAAAAAAAAAAAAAAAAAAAAAAAAAAAAAAAAAAAAAAGTCTACCACAGTACTCAATTTAAGACTTACTATAAAGCCATAATCATCAATGCATGATGAAGTTGGTGAGAAAAACATACAAGCAGACCAATGATACACAAGAAAAAATAACGGAAACAGACTCATAAAAAGCAGTCAAGTGGGGGTTGGAGACACGGCTCGTTAATCAAGAACACTGGGTCCTCTGCAAGAGGACCCAGGTTCGGTTCCAAGTACCCACACGTGGCAACTAATAAGGAACTTCCCCTAACTCCACTCCCAGGGGATAAATTCTATGTTGTTGAAATTTGAAACTTTTCTTTGAAAAATGAAAAGACAAGCCACAATTTGGGAGGAAATCTTTATCAGATTAAGTTTGGTTTCCAAAATATCCAAAGATTCCTTAAAACTACAATAAGACCCAACATGGCAGTGCATGTCTGTAATCTTAATTACTTAGGAGGATGAAGAAGAATCACCAAGTTCACGGACAACCTGGATTAAAGAGACTCTCAAATTAAAATTTAAAAAGGCTTGAGATGTAGTTCAGTGGTAAAAGGCTAGCCTAGTATGGAAGCAGGTTCAATCCCTGGTGAACTAACTCTACACTAAGAACACAAAGCACACAATTTTAAAATGGGCCAAAGTTCAAACAGACATCTCACCAAAGAAGATATAGGGAACGCAAACAAGCATTTGCAAAGAGCCTATGCACATTTACAGATAATTACCAATCACAAAGAGATATCACTACATATATATTCTATGAACGTTAGAATTTAAACTGCTACCTGAGAAAACAAAAATCAAATCATCTCTAATGCATGAATTTGCAAGACATTTATATATTAAGAGTCATTTATGCTTAAAATCTACAAATTAAAAGATTTCTTTTTGTGGCTCTGTCTTCTATCTATAATTAGTAACAAACACTTGTAGCTTTAATATAAGAGAAGGAAGTGAATTCATCTAATATAAAAATACTAAGCCGTACACTGTCTCTGAAGCTGAATTGGGATGTCTCTCCTCTCTCCTTTGCCCCTGGTTTTATTCAAGTTGAGGTAGACCAAAAGGAAGAAATTAACCCTACCTCTAGTAATAGTCCTCATCAATGACAACATAAACACTAAGGACACAGAGACCTAGTCTACATACCTAGCTTACTGCCGCCATCTAGCATCTAGAAGAATACCTGGCATTTAATAGAAAATCAATACTTGTTATACAATTTCTTCTAAAATTATTTAGGAATTTAACTTGAACATTTTTATTTACCCCAAGGTCAAATTCATAACTCTTATAAGTTAAAGAAAGTGGGAATGTGGGACAGATCAAGAAAAAAAACCTATAGCCTCCTTTTCCATTGGAATTAGAGGTTTATTTTAAAAACATTGAAATGGGTATGTGCACATTGCATATTACAAGAAACTGAGGTTGAAAATGGTAGTCGCAATAAAAAGAAATAAAAAAGAAAGGTTTTAATCATTTGTGTCAACTTGAAACCCAGAAGTATGCATATTATACCAAAAGGAGCCCAAAGAAACTTCTGGCCCTCTACCACAAAGCCATCTCTCCAGCCCCATAACTTTGCTTTTTAAAACTTTACCTACAAGTTCTTTTTCCTATAGTCATATTATTATCATCTTAAAAGCATACCAATTATGTTTAAGCAACTTGTATTTAGCTTAATTATGAGTGCTCCATCGAATTGCTATTATTCCCTGTAACAACTGCTCTAAGGAGCTGGGATATAGTGAGAAACATGTGCAACCTCAGTTATATTCAGGGACAGATGTAACTAGCAATAACATTTCAGGAATAGCACACTAATCCAGACTTTCTGATGTAATGGAATATACTGGGAGAGCAGTATAGAGCAATGTTTAAAATGAAGAATAAAGGTGTATAAAGTGCCTAAAGGGAATCTTGGATGGTAAGGTAGTTACTACAAAGTAATACAAGGTGCTAAAAGAACCTGAACTTGTCCATGTCAAAAATTCATTATTGGAGCTAGAGGTGGCTCAGCAGTTAAGAGCACATACTGCTCTTGTAGAGGGCCCAATTTCAGTATTCAGCATCCATGTGGTAGCTGCCAATAACTACAGCTATAAGAGATCCAACAATCTCTTCTGGTCTCTGGTCAGAATGCATATGCACAACCAACTACCATACATATAATTTTTATAAACTTTAATTATTGGCTATATTAAATATAAAACAATTCCAATTCACTTCTAAGAAAATGCATTTAAAGTCAAAGACCATTTTTTTAAAAAAGCTTTATAAAAGTTAAAAAAAAAACCATTCAATTCCTATTACCTCAACAACATGAAAGTGGACAAACTATACAAATGCATATTTGTTAGAAAATCCCCTTACATGCTAAAATAAGCACAAAACCACTAAGTCAAAATGTGGTGCCAAACCCTGAGAGGAAAATAAACTTGGACCCCTACACAAATGAAGGGGTGAGTGATCTGCCAGGAAGCAACTGTCAGAGACACTAAAATACTACCATTGGAACTGCTTTTTTATTTTTAAATGTTCTAATTATTATTTTTATTTTATGTGTGTAAGCGTATTGCCTGTATGCATATAAGTACACCCATGTCATGCAATGCCCATGGAGATCAGAAGGTATCAGATTCCCTGGAACTGGAATTATGAAAGGTTGTTAGCCACCATGTGGGTGCTGGGATTCAAACGAGGATCCTCTGAAAGAGCAGCCAGTGCTCTTAACTGCTGAACCATCACTCCAGCCACATTTAAATAAAAGTATCAGTGCAATTTTCCATTTAAATTTTAACAGGCTCTTTTTAAAATTTTTCCAATTTGATTTTTATTTATGTGTATTATGTTTGCTGTGTGTGTTTGCACATGTGTATGCAAGTGTCCACAGAAGCCGGAACTCAGTGAGCCACACCAACTTACATCCTCTGGAAGAGCAGCAAGTTCTCTGAACCACTGAGTCATCATCTCTCCAATCCCCACTGCCAATTTTTATTCCAAATATTGTATTTATTATTTTTATTTTATGCATCTGAGTGTGTTGCCTGCATGTAAGTGCCCTCATGTCATGCAATGCCCATAGAGGTCAGAAGAGGGCATCGGATTCCCCTGGCACTGGAGTTACAGGCAGTTGTTGCCCACCATGTGGGTGATGGGAATTGAATCCAGGTCCTCTGGAAGAGCAGCCAATGCTCTTATAACCACTGAGCAATCTCTCCAATCACCCCCCCCCCATTTTAATTTTAAATGACCATCAAATTGGCTGCAAACTTCCACCTGATTAAAGACACAGACTAACTCAGGGAAGAAAAAAAGTTAAGACATAAGCAGATTTAGGCCTGTAAATAAAGGAAGACCTTTATGAGAAAAACCTTGTATTTCTGAGCCATAGAAAGTCTGACTCTCACCAAATGGAATGAAGCAGATGCTATTGGTTTTGGGCAGTATTGTGGACTAAATACAGAGGCAAGAGCCTCTGAGCTCTTGCCTCTTGTACCACTGAGATAGAGGCCTGGCCAAGAACTTGGTTCCTTGAAAGCATCCTTATTTTCATATATATATATGAAAATAACCATGATCTTTTTACAGGAGAAGGAAACTTCTATATACCATAAATTAAAATGCAATATAAGGCTGTAACAACTAAGAAGGAGGCAGTAGAAATACAAAAGGATAAGTGCGAAAGGAGAGTCCAGAAGATGTCAGTATCAAATAAAACAATTTAAGTAGCAAAATGTTTTATCAAAACTGTAAGTGGAAAATAACATGGAAAAATATTCTTGCAAGGGTGGGGTGTAGCTCAATTGGTAGAGTGCTTACCCAGCATGCACAAAGCCATGGGACTGAAACTCTCAGCACTGCATAAAACAGTGTGATGGTATATGGCTGTACTCCCACTGCTCAGGTAGATAAAAGCAGGAGGAGAAGCAGAAGTTCAGCTACACAGCAAGTTGCAGGCCAGCCTGGGAGAGCCGGTCTCAAAAACAACAACAAATGGCCACACAATTCCATAGAAAGATTTGTAACCATGAAACATAAGAAAACAAAAGTTAGAGGTATGCAACAAAAATGGGAGAAAAAAAGATGACACATAAACATATGAAACACAAATGTCTAGGGCGACATAAACTTCCCTTAATCCTTACATAAATGTGAAAGGAACAGGCCACTACACAGAAACACAAAAGGGCTGGGCAAATGGCTCAGTGGGTAAAGCTCTTCCTATACAAGCATGAGAAGAGCATTCAGAGTCCCACCACCCACATAAATGCACGGTGAATATGCCGAAAATCCTAGCATCAGGGAAGGTTGCTGAGAGCATGCGGCAAACTAAGTCAAACAGCAAATCTGGGCTCAGGTCAGAAACCCTACACCTCAATATATAATGTGGAGCATGACAGAGAACATATCAGACCTCTGGACTCCACAAGCATCTAAACACACAGATGGGGTGCACACCACACAAACTCAGGAAAAAAAAAATGTTAGGAAAAAACGTTAAAATATCAAAATACACATAGAACCTCAGGAAAAGAAAATACATTTATTTCTCTTGGTGGGCAAGTGAGAAATCAGTAGTACACTGCATTTCAGGTAACTGAGCACTCATACAAAATTCTGATTAGAATATAAATTAGAATGCACTTTCTTGTAACCATTAACATGAAATGTATAGCTATATTGTTTAGCAAGCAATTCCACTTTTGTATCCTGTAGAAGTCCCAAATAAATACATGCACATTCACAATAAATGATGCTTATTAAAGCACTCACTTACCTAACCACACCTATGTGGAACGTCTAACAGAATAAAATTCACCAAAGTCACTGAGCTAGCTGTATAAAGTCACACAGGACATTTATTCTGCAGAACATTACCTATTTGTCTTTAATTCCATTAAAATAAATAACATATAACTTAAACACTAAATGCCTAGAAAGAAGCCAGAAGGGGAGAAGCCACCTACCTCTTCACTGTGGGGTGTATTATTTGCATTGGCTACATATGCATATAGTCCCCTAATACTTATGCGTTTCATTTCTGTATTCTACTGTTTTAATTAAACTTTTCCTGTTTGTTTTTATCCTATGGCTCTCTTTTTTCTTTCTAGTAGGTTAATCACATCTAGATATGAAGTTTTTTATATTCTTTTTAAATTTTTTTAAGTGTAATTATTTATATTGTGTGTACACCATAGCACACCTGTTAGAAGTTAGAGAACAACTAGCAAGGAGTCGGTTCTCTACTTCTACCATGTGGGTCCCAGAGATGAAACTCAGGTCATCAGGCCTGATGCAAGCATCTCTACCTGCTGAGACATTAGCCCGCTTTTTATTCTACTCAACAATCTCTATTACTTGAATCCTCTAAACTTTCAGAAAGTTCTATTTTGTATGTGGAAGTGGTGTGGAGGATGGTGTATGGGGGGAGGGTGTGTGGGGAGTGTGTGTGGCTTAAATATATAAGTGCACGTATGTGTGTGAGTGTACATGTGAAGATGAGAGGATACTGAGTGTCTTCTATCACTTTCTACTTTATACCCTGAGACAAGATTTCTCACAGAACCTGAAAAATAGCAACCCCACACAGCCTGGGTGGCTGGCCAACAAGCTCCCAGGATCTGCCTGTCTCTACCCAGCAATGCTGAGGTTACAGATGCTTGTGCAGCCCACAGCTTTTACATTGTGCTGGGGATTCATACCCAGGTCTTAATGCTTGCACAAGTGTTCTTACTAACTCAGCCATCTTCCTAGCCTCCAAAATTACATTTTTAAAGAGTAACTTCTGGTTTAAATATCTAAATGTCTGATCTCCACATAATGAATTGTATTACAGAACTAAAACCATTCATTTCTTCAAACCTCCATCCTCTCTAATTAAAATGATTAGTGATTTAATTGTATTCTTACATTCAACGTACCACCAACCTGTAACTATAGCTCTCACTGCTGTGCGTCACAGTACAAGCATTGGGCTATTACATTCAATGACCACAATAAACCTGTATGTTAGATATTACTTCCTTTTTCTAGATGAGGAAAACAGAGCACATAAAGAAGCAAATATTTTAAAAACATTTATAACCAAATTCACCATCTTAACCATTTTTACATTTGTAGTCCAGAGGCATTAATTACAGTGATACTGTGGTACAACCACCACTCATCTCCAGAACTCTTTTCATCTTGCAAAACTGGAACTCTTTACCAACGAATATTTGGTAAAAAGCCACATCCCTTTCTAATCTGTGGTAAACCACCAATCTACTTTCTGTCTGTATGAATTTGACCATCCCAGTCAAAGTATATAATACAATATCTATTCTGTTAAGAATAGCTTAGTTTCTTTAATATGATATCCTCAAGGTACATGAATGTTGTAGTATCATGTGTAAGACTGTCTTTCAATTTTAGAGCTCAACAATAACACCTAGATGCCTACTGATAATTACACTTATCAACTGGTTCTTCAACACAAAAAAAGCCTGAATTGTTTCTACATTTGGAATATTATGAATCATGTCATTATGGATGGGTTTTGAAATGTTTCTTTCAGATGCCAATTTCAAGTCCTTAGTGGTGGTATTTCTGGATCACATGGTAATTCTAGTTCTAATTTCCAAGAACCTCCAGTGTTTACAACACTAAGTAGTAGCACTAACGTTTCTAATTTACCCCCATCCTCACTGTGGATGTGAAGTAGTATATTACTGTGGCTTTGATTTACATTTCCCAAATGGCTATGATAATGAATTCTTGGCCATGTACATATGTATCTTCTTTGAAAAAAAAAATCTACTTGGAGTCTTTTAATCAGATTGTCTTTTTATTTAGTTTTTAAGTTTGTTTTGTTTTAATATTCTTGATATAAGTCACTGGTCAGCTATATGACTTATAAATATTTTTCTTTGACTTTCTGGGTTGATTTTCATTTCTTCATAGTATCCACTTTAATTCTGATGAGGTTTAATGTATATACATTTTTTCCTTTCTTGCTTATGTTTTTTGGTGTCATCCAGTAATGCTTAGCACTTTAGCCTAACCCAAATACTAAAGATTGACTGATTTCTTTGTGTGTGCAGATTTATTTCTGGATTCTCAATTCTTTTGTTGCTCCATAGTTTACCCTAATGGTAGCACCAGACAGTCCTGATTTTAGCTCTCCAGTAAAATTTAAAATCGAGGACTGTTAAAGCCTTCAATTTTCTTTTTCCTTCTAGGAGTTTTTTGGTTATCCCAGATCTCTTACATTTTCATATAAAATTTTTAACTTGCTTGTCTGTTTCTAAAAAGAAGCCACCTGACCTAGCAAAATGGCTCAGCAGATAAAGGAACTTGCCACTAAGTCTGACAACCTGAGTTTGATCCTCAGGACCCACATGGTGGAATGTGAGAATCAACTCTTACAAGTTGTCCTCTGACCCCTATACATGCGCATGGCATTCCATTCCCCCATCATATACATAAATAAATGTAATTTTTAAAAATTAAACATAAGTTAAAAAATGAAAGAAGACATATGTAATTATACCAGGGCAGTGATGGCTATGAAGACAGATTTGGAAAGAAGTTATCATCTTCTAAGCCTTGAAATAAAATATTTTCTGTTTATTTAATCCTTTTAAATTTCAGTGGTGTTTCCTGGTTTTGAAGTTATAAACCTTACATTTTCTCTTTATCAATTTATTCCTAGTTTATTCTTTTTAATACATTTTTGAATGTTCTGATTCATTTACTTTAATGTGTATGAATGTTTTGCCTGCATGTATGTAAGTGCACCTGTATTGTATGTACAAAGCCTACAGAAGCCAGAAGAGAGCACTGAATTCCCTGGAACTGGAGTTATAGATGGTTCTTAGCCACCATGTGGGTGCTGGGAATCAAACCGGAGTGCTCTGCAAAAGCAGCCAGTGTTCTTAACTACTAAACTACCTCTCTAGTTTATTCTTTAAAGGTTACTTATAGATTAAATTGCCTTGATTTCATTTTCGATTGCTCAATACTCATATACAGAACTGATTTTGCAAAATTGATCTTGTATCTTGTCATTTAGCTGAAATTAAACTCATTTATTACATCTTTTTTCCTAATCTGGGTACCTTTCATTTCATTTTCTAGTCTAACGTCTCTGGTTAAAACCTCAAGTACAAAGTTAAAATAGGAGCAATAAAAAAGATCTCCTTGCTTTTTTTTCTTTTCTTTTTTTTTAAATAAATGCTTTATCAGCTGAAGTAGTTTCCTTCTAGTCCTAATGACTAGGTATACTACCCTGTATCTGAAAGTATACAGCAGTGCCCTTCTTTATTGCCAGTGCCCTTCTTTAACTTAGTCCAAAACCACTAAATTAAAAAAATAGAAAAAACTGCTTCCTGTGCATGCTTCAAGATGTGAGCGATCACTCCTCTTTATGTTCCGACCACCTCTTACCATGCCTCCCCACCAAGATGGATTCTGATTCCTCTGGAACCATAAGTTCAAATAAACTCCTTTCTATAAGCTGCTTTGGTCAGTGCTTCTATCACAGCAACAGCGAAGTAACTAATATAGGTCAGTACGTTAAGGAACCCATTTTTAATTTTACCTTTTATTAGTTTGAATAATCACATGCATCTACTAGACTAGCCAGCTCAGGTCTAGAAACTGACAGAGTAAACATCTGTGGAATGAAAGATGACCACATTAGTCAATGCTCCTCTTTTCCCAAACCTTCTAAGATAAAAACAGTACTAGAATATGGAAAGGAGTTCTTTGATTTAAAAAAAAAAAAAAAAACCTAGTGTACTTTTAAGCAAGGTATTCTTTAAAGACTATGTACCAACTCCACTGCCTTGTAGAAAGTTACATTATAGCAATCACTGATGAGAATGTCCTTTCTCTGGCTATCCAGATCCACCTACATTTATCATAGTACTTAGCTGAAGGAATTGTCTCACATCTAAATTTATTAATTCAAAAGCTAAAGACAATCATGTACTGCCAGACTTGGTGACACACACCTTTAATCCCAGCAGAGGCAGGTAGATCTCTGTGAGTTGGAGGCCAGCTCAGTCTACATAGTAAGTTTCAGGGCCAGCTGGGGCTATAGGGAGACCCTGTCTCAAAAACAGACAAATACATACATACATACATAACATACATACATACATACATACATACATACATACATACACACACACACATATATATATATATATAATTAAGCACTGGAGATTAGGAATACAAATAGACTAAAATTCAGTGTCTGCTTTCAGAAACTCAGTAATATATATAAAAATACAAGTATGCAAGATTGCCTAATACTCCAGGCAGTGATCAAAGACCACAGGGAAATGATGTCTGACCACTTCTTTCCTGAGCCAACTGAATCAAACACAGAGACATTACCAGAAGTATTTACTATGGAAAAATGTTTACTTGGTTTTTAGGAAAATTCAAAATTAACAGTGCTCATATTTCCTCATGACATAAATATTGATGCTGGAAAGCAGTAAGCTAAATGAATGTATATGTAACAATCATAATACTTGGATTTCGTTTGTTTGGGATACACCTTAATAATTTCAAGTACCAAAACATTATTTTTTTAAACATTTTATTTAAGGGACTGGAGAGATGGAGAGCACTGGCTGCTCTTGCAGAGGATCAGGGTTTGAAAACACTTTACGTGTCTGAGTGTATCGCCTGTATGTAAGCGCACCCATGTCATACAATGCTCAAGGAGGCCAGAAGAGGGTGTTGGATTCCCCTGGAACTGGAGTTAGGGACGGCTGTTAGCTGCCATGTGGATACTGCTCTTAACTGCTGTTTTCATTTGGGGAGGGGCCTCTTTTTTTTTTTTTTTTTTTTTGATGTAAGGTCTTCCTGTAAGTCCCAGCTAGCCTGAAACTCACTATGTAGACCAGGCTAGACTCCCATCTCAGAGAGATTCATCTGTGTCTGCTTCCCAAGTATTAGGATTAAAGGCATATGCCACCACATCCAGCTCAAAGCATTATTTTTAATTAATTAAAAAAAATTTTTGGTCTTTTTGAGACAGGGTCTCCCTGAAGCCCCAAGCTGACCTGGAACTCACAGAGATCCGCCTGCCTAGGCCTCCCACAGGATTAAAGGTGTGCACAACCATGCCTGGCTAAAACTTTTTTTTTTTTTTTTTGAGACAGGGTCTCCCTGTAGCCCCAGCTGGCCTTGCACTCACTATGTAGACCAAGCTGGCCTTGAACTCACAGGGATCTGCCTGCTTCTGCCTCCCGAGTACTGGGGATTAAAGGTGTGCGCCACCACACCCGGCTGAGTAATATCATTGCTTTGAACTTTCCTGTTTTTCAATCTGAGTAATTTTACACCTTGAGAGATGGGCATCAAAATAAATAAAAACCTGTATTTTGTGAAATGGAATGCTAGGCACTGCAGAAGAACCAAAGCAAAACAAAGGCTTCAAAGTATAATTTGGTAAGGAAAATATATCATGAACAAAGTACAATACAAGGAAGGCTATGAACACTTCTTTTGGTAGTACCAGAAGTCTTTTCAAAAGTGTTATTAAAATTTGGACATTAATAAACAGAGCTCACTATTCATTCATCAATTAGACATTTAGCATCTTCTGTATCCAGTGCTAGGTGGGGTCACAACAAATAATAGGTATGGGAAAAATAAGCATTAGGCTAAGTACTCTTAGCTACTAGAAGTTTATTGTTTTACTATTGGGGGGAGTTATTTTATCTTTAAATTTTTTATATATTATTGTTATTTTATGTATATGAGTGTTATGCCTGCATGTAAGTAAATGCACCCGTGTCATGCAATGTCAGTGGAGGACAGAAGAGGCTGTCGGATCCCCTAGTACTGGAGTTACGGACAGTTGTTAGCTACCGTGTGTGTGCTGGGATTCAAACCCAAGTCTTCTGCAAGAACAGTCAGTGTTCTTAACCACTAAGCCATCTCTCCACCCCCCTAGGGGTATGTATTTTAAATTGTGTGTGTATATGCAGTGTAAACTGCAAAGGCTGGATAAATTAGGCCTCTCACTGTAGCCAGGTGTGGTGGTGCACACCTTTAATCCCAGTACTTCAGAGGCAGAGGCAGGCAGATCTCTGTGAGTTCCAGGCCAGCCTAGTCTACATAGGGAGTTCCAGGCCGGCCAGCTGCGGCTACAGGGAGACCCTGTCTCAAAAAAAGACCAAAAAAATAGCCTCACTAAATGAATGAAGAAATACTCAGGCAAAGAGTTTATGGGAAGAAATCTTTCAAACTTTAGTCTCTGTGTGTGTGTGTGCATGTGCGTGTGTGTGTGTGTGTGTCTGTGTCTCTGTCTCTGTCTGTGTCTGTGTGTGTCTCTGTTAAGGGTAGGAAAGCAGCATAAGGAGTAAGTTGAGGGCATGAAAATTTACTGGCATATTTGTAGACCTCAAAGACCAATGTGACTGAAGCTTGGTATATAATCAAAAAGGGCAAAATTGGGATTGAAAAAGTAGGCAAGGAGGTGATCCTACAGATAAAAAACGGGAGGCTCAGGTATGTTACAAGAAGAACAAATATACTAATTTGTCTATTACACAATTAAATGCAAAACAAATTACATTTGTACTATATACTTCACGGTTACAGTCTTAATCCAATTTTACTACACGGTAAGAAAGCTAATGGTTCCCTTTTACGGATGAAAAGAAAACAGGATCTGAAGACCTAAAAGCCTTACTAATAAGATAACAATGCTAATAAGCAAGTTTCAAATCCCAGACATTTTAACTGAAGTGAAACCATACCTTTCTACTATGTAATCAGAAGCAAAGAAAAGTAAGGTTAAGACAACAAACCACATCAAATGTCAAGCTAAGAAATATGGGCTTTAATAGTGAAAAAAAACTAGTAAAAGGAATATTTAGGATGATTCAGTCTCTACACTGCATACAGAGTACTTTTTTAATGTATTTATTATTTTATGTGCATGAGTGTTTTACCTGCTTATATATTAAGACCTGTGTCATGCAATGCCCATGGAGGCCAGAAGAGGGTGTTGGATCCCCTGAAACTGGAGATTATAGTTATTAGACTCTACTAGCAATTGAACCAGGTCCTCTGGAAGAGTCAGTGCATTTAAGCTGAACCATCTCTTCAGCCCCACATACAGGATTCTTTTAAACAGAAGTTGATTTATACAACATAATTACCATGTGTTATATCAATTCTTTTAAAACAGTATTCCTCAAAAGAGTAAGACTGTGTGTAGGTGTAGGCAGTGAGATGACTAAATACAATTTTCAGTCATAACATACTGTGCTAGTAAATTTTTTTTGTCAACTTGACACAACAAAAACCTGGGAAGATGGTACCTGAATTGAAGAGTTTCCTAGATCAGAATGAATGGTCAGTCTAAGGGTATGCCTGTAAAGCAATGTTCATACACATAAAATAAAAATAAAAAATAAAATATTTTTTTAAAGAACAACCAAAACAGGTGTTTTTCCAAGACCCGCAGGTCGCTCAGGCTGGCTTCAAACTCGTGGCAATCCTCCTGCCTCAGCTCCCGAGAGTGAAAATTGCAGGTGTGGGCCGCCCTGCGCTGGTCTGCAGCTGCCCCAGGGCAGAGTTCACTCGTGCTAAGGACCGTGCGTTTATCCCTGTCTATAATGCCATGAATTATGTATAGGATTGTGTTAACAAATGGAAATAAAATGATAGCTATTTTTTAAATTTCAAAAAAAAAAAAAAAGAACAACCAAAATATATAACAGTTCTTTAAATCTACTAAATTTTAAAAAGTTTAACATTAAGGAATATTTTTATTTAGCCAATACTGAATGGTCAGCATCAATTAATAAAATCTTTAAGTTAGAAATACCATGAATGCAAAGAACTGGTTATTAAATTTACATGTGTACCTTTATCCTTCTTAAAATCCAAAGCATCTTCTTTATCAGTCACTATTTCCTTCATATTGATGATACTCTGATGGGTAAGTTGCCGCAGAATTTTAATTTCTCTAATTGCTGTAATTGGAAAGCCCTCCTTTTCATTATCCAGACGTACTTTTTTTAAGGCTACCATTTCTCCTATTAGAAAGTTAGATAAAATCAGGGTGTTAGCAAAAGCTTTAAATTCATTTTAACACAATTTCTGTTCCTACTTCTTCAAATTATAATTCACAAATTATAGGTTCCAACATACCAAATAATATTTGCAAGTCAAGAAATTAAGTCTCTCAGTTATCTAGTCATGACAATGAGGTTCAAAATATCTCAAAAGTATGTCTTATACTGCCATATAATTTAGGCATGAGTTGCTTTTTATCAGATAAGATTTAATTAACACCACACACACACACAACATTTATTAGAGGTTGAGTATCCTTTATCTGAAAGGCTTGGGACCAGAAATGTTTAAATTTGGGTGGATTTATTTTCATAGACTTAATAGGCTGGGCATCGATTGGTAAATATTCATTGTTAACAAAGGTGTGTTCATTTCAATTCTCTGGAGAAAAAAAAAAATTACAAATTTTCTAAGGTAAAGAATATCATCTCAATCATTAAAACATTCATTTTTTAATGAAGTTTTCCTATGATGTAGTGTGTTTTCTTATTTCATTAAAGTTTTCAGAAGTTAAAAATCTAATCTTTCTGATACCATCCTATAGATATCAATTATTACTCTGTGTTTCTATGTTCTAGCTGCTTCCATCACTTTCTAACCATCCTCCCCTATACTAAATGGCATCAAGTAGCTGGCAATTTTCAATTTTCATCTTGGTTTATGTGAAAAATAAGTAAACAAAGATCAGGCGCTAGGGAGATGCCTCAGTGGTTAGGAGTACTTGCTGCTCTTTGCAGAGGAACCAGGTTCAGGTCCCAGCACATACACTGCACCTAACAACATCCATAACTCCAGTTCCAAGGGAATTGAACGCACTCTTCTGGCCTCTGCAGGCATTACATGTGCATGGTGCACTTACATACATGCAGGCAAAACACTCACAAAATAAATTAAAAAGATTAAATGTTAATTCTATGATTATTTAGTAAAATACATAGCTTCTGTTACTTTCTCTCTTTTGAGGTCTTTCAAAACTTGTTTCCTAGGTTCTTGATTATGTTCTGAAATATAAAGGTGTTGAATCTGGCCTATAGGGATAACTTCTACAGAGGGAAAAAAACTGGCCAAAAGAAAATTGTTATGTGAGACTTAATACAAAATAATTTACTACTAATACCAATGTCGAGCATGGTGGCAACTGCCTGCAACCCCAGCTCAAGGGGCTGAGACAGTGGGATCTCAGCAATTTGAAGCCAGGCTGGATTATATACTAAGACCTCGACAGTCACAAAAAAAGCCAATACTTTTGCCTATCTACTAATATTTTAATAATTATTCACCACAAAAGGAAAATATCCCTAAATTCCAACAGACAGCCCATCACAAATACTGAAGAAACATTTTTAAAATATCTACATTTATACACCCGTATGTTCTCATGCTATGTAGGTGTGCACACAGGTAGGTGCACATACAAAACAATTAAGACTAAACAAGAGCACAAAGAATTTTATTTCTTTGGACCTGTAGCCCCAGCTGGCCTAGAACTCACTATAGAGCAGAACTCACAGAGATCTGCCTGCCTCTGCCTCCCACGTGCTAGGAATAAGGCGTGCGCCACCACACCTGGCTTCATTGGACTTCTTAAAAACTATACATTAGAAGAGAAGCAGAAATTAAGCATACATCGATCCAACCTTGGTGTTTTCTTACCGGTGTCTTTATCCCTGGCTTTGTAAACTTGTCCGTAAGTACCTTCTCCAATAATTCCAATGATATCAAATTTATCCACGCAGCGTTTTCCCCAGTCAATATCTTTTTCTTTGATTTCACCATAGCGAGGCCCACATATTCTATTAAATACAATTCTTAAGTTTTTATAGGCAATCAAGCAAATTGAATGCAGTTTAATATTCAATATCCACCCTACCCAATCTTAAATCCTTCATTTTCCCCTATCCTTGCATGGATGTGAACATCGATGTAAGAAATAATTACACTGTGTGTCGATATTATGTTATCATAAAAATAAATTGATAATAAACTGATTTCTAAATGCTGACTCTTCTGCAGTACTTAATGAGGAGAAGCAATAGTACTTCTATGAAGGGCTGTTAGACATCTAACTTTTCTTTTTTTTTTTTTTTGAGACAGGGTCTCCCTAGCCCCAGCTGGCCCTGGAACTCACTATGTACACTAAGCTGGCCTTGAATTCACAGAGATGCGCCTACCTCTGCCTCCCAGGTGCACCACCACACCTGGCTAGAAATCTAACTTTTCCGCAAATGAAGAAAACCAACATTACTAGAAAGAGTCAAAGTTCTCTAACCAACCTCCATCATTTTACTTTTTTTAATGATTCTATGTGTGCATGCATGTACACATATACATATAGTATATGGTTATGAACATTAACAAACACTATAAAACTTATTGACAATTTTAGACTTGTAGCAGGATAAAATCATCATAAAAATATAAAGATTTTGGGGGCTAGAGAGATGGCTCAGTCATTAAGAGCACTGACTGCTCTTCCAGAAGACCCCAGTTTGGTTTCCAGCACCCATATGGCAGCTAATTGCCATCTCTACTCCAGTTTCAGGGAATCCAACGCCCTCTTCACGCTTCCGCAGACACTGCACACATGTGGTGCATTTACACACACAAAGGCAAACACTCATATACATGAAATTAAAAAGTTTCTTAAAAAAAAAGATTTTTCATAACTATAAAGTACTGATATAATCGAGTATCCACACTTAGGTAGAGATAAATGTGACTGAAATCACACATTATTTAAAAATGTTACTTTTCATATTGCAGACAATCAACCACAGAATTCAGGAATAATTACAGCCACATACCAGCCTCATATATTTTAATTAGATGGTATCTGAACAGCAATTCTAAATGAGATCTAGTCCTCAAATTTTACACTTTTCTTTAGTTTGTTTTATTTTTCTTTTTAAAGCATCAGTTTTTAATTTCCTTAACTCACAGGTTTTAAGGAAAAGAATTCTATCAGATATTGAATATATTCACTGAAGCTTCATCCACTCCATGTTGCAAAATTCCATTCCATCTCTAAACTAGAATGGATCTAGTTTTAGAGAAAATGAGGAGCTACAAGCAAAGGAAACATTGCCCATGACTAATTCTGTCTGATCTCATTGAATGCTGCTTTCCATTTGCTCAATATTAATAATGGTTTTATATTACTTAGCTATCTTGATTAAAGAAATCGTCTTTGATACATGCAATACCCCCAAAAGTAATAATTACAAAATGCAATAAAATTTCATTTGGCTTTATTAGTCACTATAAGTAAAAACTACTTGTGAAAATTTGTTTCAAAACTCTAATCCATGTATGTGTTCAAAAAAATATATACTTTTCATTTTAAAATCTTAGTTTTGTTTTGTAAGTTTATAATGATCCAAGATCATTTCAGGCCAGTTTAAAATATGTAGAAAGCAAGCACATACTTAGGCCTCCTTTTACTGTGCAGTTGTGTTGCTGTTTTCTTTTCCTCTGGACTCTTTGAAAGATCATCTCCTCCTGGTAGCTCAGGGGGCAGTGGTAAATCAGCAAGCAGACATCGGAGTTTCTTTTCCACTTCTTTTTTAACTGCTTTTACAGAAATGTTGCCTCTTAAGCTAAAAAAAAGGGGGGGGGTCACACAAAGCACAAATATTTGATTACATAATAAAAATATGGTCACCTTTTAAGATCTTAAGCAGCATGCAAAGGCTGGACATATTTCATATTATTTCACACTGCAAGTCCAGCTAAATTAATACACTATTCAACTGCAAAATAAATTTAGGGGTAAAAATTACACAATGAAGTTAAAACTATGGAAATATGTACAAAGTATAGACTTAGTTAATAGTAATGTATCAATACTGACTCACTGAAACAAATACTAAGATACTAGTAAAAAGGAAAGTGGGTGCAAGGTGAATGGGGACCTCACAATATCTCTGAAACTTCTGCAAATGTAAACCCGTTTTAAAAAATAAACTTTAGGGAGCTGGAAAGAAGGTTCAGTGGGTAAAGTCCTTGGTGTGAAAAAATGGGGGCCTCAGCTGAAATCTCTAGAATCCATGCAAGGCTGGGCATAATAGCCCAAGTCTATATTACGAATGCTCCTAAGGAGAGAATCCCAGGAAGCGTAGGGGACGGCTTGCCGGGTGTATACAGTGCAGCAGCAAAACAATAACGAGAACCTGCCTCAAACAGGATAAAAGTTGAGGACGAGCACCAATGGTTGTCCTGACCTCCACAGGCACACCATGACATGGACATGCCAACAAACACATACTTACATGCCCACACGATACACACACAAATAAAAAATAAAGTTCATATTAAAAATTATGTAGCTTTGGCCTGGCATGGTGGCACACACATCTTTAATCCTAGGACTCAAAAGGCAGAGGCAGGCAGATCAAGGCCTGTAACTTACATAGCAAGTTCCAGGCCAGTTGGGGCTACAGAAAGACCCTGTCTCAGAAAAATAAGTAAATAAGTAAATAAATAAGTAAATAAGTAAATAAATAAAAAGTAAATAAGTAAATAAATAAAAATAAACAAGGTAAATAAGTAAACAAGTAAACAAACAAACAGAATCTACAAACTGAAAATCAACTAATGATGCTTTGCAAAAAACCTCAATAATTCTGTAACACTTGATTTCGTCTGAAGACACACTGATGTTTTCTTGTAAATAAATGACATCACATGCTAGAAATAGCACTATTACCTTGTCCATTTACATAACCAAACAACTAATTCAATAGTAATTCTTTTTCAGTGTCCATTTTTCTAAATTACACAATGATTTCTCTAAAAAATTTTTAAAGACACTTGCATGAAATTACAGATGAGCCGTTAGTCCTATCCTTTATATAAATACCTGAAGAGCTGTGACCTTTAAACTACATCCTTTTTTAAGAAATATTTTATTTATTAGTATGAGTGTATTGCCTGCATGTGTGTGAGTACACCATGTCATGCAATGTCGCAGAGGTCAGACAAGGGCTTCAGATTCCCCTGGAACTGGAGCTATGGACATATGGACAGTTCACAGCCCCCATGTGGGTGCTGGGAATCAAACCTGGGTCCTGTGCAAGAGCAGGCAGTGCTTTTAAACACTGAGCCATCTCTTCAAACCCTAAACTACATCTTAACTTGGCAATTGAGGATTTAAATTTTCCAAGATACTGCAACATCTGTTGTCTCATTATGACATGTTAAAAGAGAATCTTTTAATGATAATAAAATTTGGATTTTACAAACTTTTACACAAGTTTTGAATTCAGTAATGGGAAAATTTAGTAAGACTATGCTGCTGTGATCCAAAATAGGTAAACATGCTACCAATAAAAACAATTTTATTTTGGTTTCATTTTCAATTCCTGTTAAACAATTTATTGTAAAGCAAAAAGGTCCCTTCAATATCATAAGCTAAAAACTACTTACCAAAAATCAGGGTAAAATTATCATTTTTCTTCATAACCCTGTTACTCTCTAGTAGGTTGTGTTTGGTTGGTTTTTGAGACAGGGTCTCACTATGTAGCCCTGGCTGGCCTCAAACTCAGAAATCTGCCTGCCTCTGCCTCTGCCTCTGGAGTGCTCTGTCTCTCTAGAAGATTCTTTAACAGGTAAAGCATATAAGGAAACTGATTTGTAAACTTATAAGCAATAAGATAACATGCAATATGAAAAGTGTTTCCAGAGTAATGTGTTAGCTAAAGGTTTTCTAAACCATGTTTGAAACACATTGTCTAAAACTCTGCCTATTTAAAATAACTTACTTAGAAATCTGTAACCTCTAACTTTTAATTAAGGTTTTAGTCAAAATTCTCATTTTTCTCAAGATTCAAATTTTGATTGGGGTGGAGTGTAAAAGTCTTAACTTCACCTTTTTTTTTTTTTTTAAACATAAAGGACAACCTCTTTCAACAACTACATTAAAGGAATCACCAGATGTTACAATCCTAGAACATTATATAACTAAAACAAAGTCGTGTCATTCCCCCCCCCGTCCCCCCCCCTTTCTTTTTGAGACAGGGTCTCCCAAGGTGGCCTGGAACTCACAGATCACCTGCCTCTGCCTCCCAGGTGCTGGGATCAAAGGCATGTGCCACCACATCTGGCAAAAACAACGTATTTTTTTTACTGAATATTTTCAACAACTAAATAGAAAATGTTTATAGTTTTTCAGTACACTACAATACAACAAAAATAAATAAAATGCCTTAACAAGAAGTGTATAAGACTAATGGAGAAGGAAGTTTAGACTGAAGAACATAAGCCTAGATCTGAAAAAAATGCAGAGATGTTTTTGCATGAGAAACTAGTAAAGTTGTACATCTCAAAATTATTACACCCAAAAGTCGCAAATAAAAACTAAACACTAAGCCAAAATTTTCAAAATGCAACTTAACAAGTTGACTGACAGTAAATTCTGTCTATAAATAAAAGCAAAATCACTCTCTTTTAAAGTATTGTATTTATTATTTTTTATGTGTATGGGTGTATGTATATGAGTGTATTGCCTTCATGTAAGTGTACCCCTGTTGTGCAATGCCCATGGAGGTGAGAAGGGGTCTTGGAACCCCTGGAAATGGAGTTAAGGATGGTTGTTGGCCGCTACATGGATGCTGAGAATTGAACCTGGGTCCTTGCAAGAGCAGCCAGTGCTCTAAACTGCTGAGCCATCTCTCCAGACCCGCAAAAGCATTCTTAAATCAGAAAATTTACATATTCAGATCCCAGACTTTAAAAGAAGAAAAAAAAAAAAGCAAAAGCTACATAACACTGGGCCCAAATTCCTATATGGTAGGGCCAGGGCTGAGCGTGTAGCTCAGTGGTAAAATGTTTGGTTCATATGCACAAGGTCTTGAGTTTAAACACCAAAACCAGGAAACAAAAAAGAAAAAAAAGCAAACCGCTCCTCTTCACTTTCATATTGCCCATCTGCCCCTTTAATAGAAATTGGAGTAAAAACTGATATACCAGGTCTCTAAAGACATTAAAGCACTATGGTCCTGGCAAAGAAATGAAACATATCAACAGAGAATAAATGAATGGAAACACAGATGTTCTTGAGAATTTTATATGTGGCACTTCAAATTAGTGAAATTTCATAAACAGTACTATTAACAACATTGTTCGAGGGACAAGGGGTCAGATCTGCTCTTCCTTCTTCACAAAACAACCAAAAAATTTTTCTGTGAGAAAATCTTCAGTTAACCTTTTTAAATTTTATAAGCCTAGATTATAAAGGGGAAAAAGTCTGACTATAAAAATGGAATATATCAATAACAAGTAAAAAAAAATGTCAAAGAAGACGACTCTGAGATGCACAGATCAAGACTCAATGTAAGAAAATCCTAGAATCAGCCGGGCGTGGTGGCGCACACCTTTAATCCCAGCACTTGGGAGGGGGAGGCAGGTGGATCTTTGTGAGTTCAAGGCCAGCCTGGTCTACATAGTGCGTTCTAGGACAGCTGGGGCTACAAGGAGACCCTGTCTCAAAAAAAAAAATAAAATAAAATAAAGAAAGAAAATCCTAGAATCAATTAAAAAAAAAGAAGCAAACGCAAGGAAGAGAATATGATAGAAAAAAATAATTAAGTTTATCTCCGTAACAATCAGAAAAATGTGAATTCAATAATAATGTATTTTAAAGACTGTCAAAAATTCAAACTAATAGAATCTAGTACTGTTAAAATAATTTCATATATCTGAGCACCTAAACTGGCACAGTCTTAGTAAAATATAATTTGGTGGTCTCAAGTTTTGAATGCATATAATTTGACATGTATCTATCTTACAAAGTTTGACATCTATAAATATTAAGGATGTTGACAGCAAAAATTTATAAATCTAAGTATCAATAGTAGAAAGCATGATGCATCCCATTTTATAGGTAAGAATGTTGAACCTATCTATAAATATTAATATAGGAAGGGGTCTTTAATGCATAAAGCTAGTTAAGGAATATTATGCATGATATGATCCTAAATATTTTTTAAAAGAAAACATGCTGATGAAAACACAATAGTAACAGTCTATGTTACTGGAAGAAAGTCTATGTTTTGGAAGAGAGACTAGAGTTCTGGGAGACTCAGTGAGTCTAAGAGTCTGTGGCTAGAAATCAAGGAAGTAACACAGGACAAATGAGGTCATGTGAAAAGGAGAAAAGAATCAGCCTAAGGAGTGTCTACTAATCCAGCTTCAACCCTATGACTCTGCAGTAACAGTACTTATGATTAAACATCAGACTGGCCTTATTTTGAGATTAACTGTGATATTTAAGGGTAAGACGGCATGATGGCAACCACTTATTTTCCAACAGTACGGCTAAAATGTACACACAGACACACACACAGACACACCTTCCCTACTTAGGGAAATTATGAGCTCAGAGCAAAATGTTAATACTTGCTGGCTTTAGATGGAGGTTATACAAATGTTAGTATTATTTTTTCAATTTTTCTGAATGCCTGAATACTTAAAAATAACAACTACTGGGGCTGGAGAGATGGCTCAACAGTTAAGAATACTGGTTGTTCTTGCAGAAGACCCGGGTTCAAATCCCAGCACCCACATGGCAGCTAACAAATGTCCATAACCCCAGTCCCAGGGATCAGTCTCTTCTGACCTCCCTCCACAGGCACTGCATGACACGGGTGCACTTACCTACATGCAGGCAATACATGCATACACATAAAATAAAAATAATAAAATTTTTTAAAAAGGTTTTTTTAAAAAAAAAAAAAAGTAACAACTACTAGAGTAAAGATTTGCAAAATCAGGAAGTCACAAAAAACATACAACCATTTACAGATTTCTTTGGGGATGTAACAGTAAGTTAACTAGGAATGGTAGTGTGCTTCAATAAGCATATCTCCTTAAGATGCATTGAACAAAGCTCTGGGTGTGGTGGCACATGCCTTTGATTCCAGCACTTGGGAGATCCAGATGGGCAGTCTCAGAGATCAAGGCCAACCTGGTCTACATAGTGAGCTCCAGGGCAGCTGGGACTAAAGGGAGATCCAGTCTCAAAAGGTCCTCACCCCACCACCACCACCAAAAGAAAAAGATATGGTTAACAAAATTGTGTAGACCATTATTCTTCTTTAAAACGGCCTTAAAACTGACAGTGAATAATAATTTTTTTAAATGCTTTCCATATTCTAGTTTCCAAAAGTATATCATAACATGAAAGATTCTCTCCATCAGAAGGAGTAATTTACAGACCATTTCAACTACTGCCTGTTTATCACAAAATAGCAACAACCAAATATAATTTACTAAAAAGAAATTATCATGTTCACTACTTTACCTTTTGTATAAAGGGGGGCAGGATGTGGAGGGTGTTTCACTCCTCCATGACAAAGGGAAGGATATGCACAGTTCTTTGCTCATAAAAACTGACCCTTTCAAACAAAGCACTGCTGGGCGTGCTGGTGCATGCCTTTAATCCCAGCACTTTGGGAGGCAGAGGCCAGCAGATCTCTGTGAGGTCAAGGCCAGCCTGGTCTACCTAGTGAGTTCCAGGCCAGCCCCCACTACAGGGAGACCCTGTCTCAAAAACAAAAACAAAAACAACAAACAAAGCACTAGGTCTATTATATTGTTTAACACTGTATAACAATGTTTAGTCATTTTTACATTTTTAAAATAAAAACATCATTAATCTAAAGTAATTAATATTCCTTATAGTCCTGATTTATACTAAAGCTAATATTCATATCTGAGATGCACGGCACTTTGAAAAATTCTGTTCATCAACTTATTGAATTCTTATAACTAATCTGTGAGTTTACAAGATAAATACTCTCACTCTAGATATAACCAAATGGAATAAGGCAAAGAAAATTGAAATCATAAGATCATTAAGAAATCATAAGATTATCAACAGTTATGAATGCCTTAAAATCGAAACCTATTGTTCACTAAAAAATTTCATTGTACTTCTAACAAACCTACAAAAACTATAAACTATCTCCTGCTACACCCATATCTCTTCAACATCCATTTATTTCTGAAAGTATTCACTTCTAAACATTTTTCTTTTTCTCGGTACATTTTTATTAAATCACCTAGAACTTCTTGGAAAATATCATCTCTTCACATACTTAAAACCTTGTACTTACATCATACCCACTGAAATAAAGAAATTTAATGAGCACACAGGTACGTTAGTAGTACTCTCTAATCTTAAGCAAATTTCATATATCCATAAAATATAAAAACATTCAAAGAAAGAAAAAAGACACAATAAAAGGCAAAAAGCAGGAGTCAGTATGGGCAGCCACCTCAAAAACAGATATAAAAAGAAAAGCAACATTACCCATTAACATGGGTAAACCAAGTTATTCAAAATATCTCAAGGGACATGTACTCCTAAAACATAAATGAAGAATAAAGTACTACACCAGGAATTTCATTGTAAACATGAATTTTCAGTACTCCTTTCAGCACACAAGCCTCTATGTACTGCAGAGCACATTCCAGAACTAATCAAAATTCACCAACCACTACTGTTAGGGACTTTCAGTTTTCCTAGAAACCAATGAACCCCACAAACACCACAGATAAGGACTGTTAGATAACATCTGGTTAAAATAAATGAGAACTTTCAGTGTTTTGAGTGTAGAAAAAAAGACATTTCACAGGACATGAAACAGAAACATGATTTAGCATTTAAAGGTTTTAAACCATAAAATTTTCATGCTAGTCAAAGTGGGTACCTGAAAAACATGCCCACATGATATAAAAATACCATAAAATATAAAAATTCATATAAAAATTCAGTATTTTCAAACGCTGTAACAAAAACACAAGGAAACTGCCCACATGATTGCTTTGTAATAGAAAGAAAACCAGCTTAATCTCTACAAAAATATAAATAACCAAGTGTGATAGTATTCTATAATAATCACAACACCCGGCAAGAAGATCAGGAATTCAAGGTGATCCTTGGACAAATAGTTGGAAGCCAGCCTGGATCACATGAGACCTTGCTTCAAAAATGCATAATACATACATGTATAATGGTTAAATGGCATGATAAAGATGAATCACAGAGTAGCACAATTCTTCTACCCTATGATGTATGTACAGGAAGCATTCTAAGCTGGATTTATTTTACAATAAATTTTGGTCATCTTCTTAAGAATAAAATGTTTCAAAATAAAAATAAAGCTGGGCATAATGATGTACATCTATAGTTCTAGCACCCCAGAGGCTGATATAGGAAGAATGCCATTAAGTTTAAGGCCAGCTTGAGTTACAAGATGAGTCCTTGTCTCACAAAAGAAACAAACCATCAAAAATAAACTTAAAAAATAAGTTATGTCCTCAATATCATCTGTCTGATAAATTATTTTGTCTGTTTGTGTAGAGGTCAAATGACAACCCTCAGGAGCCATTAGGTCAGGGGACAACTCTCAGGAGTTGGCTCTCTCCTGCCATCTGGGATTCCAGGATCAAACGCAGGTCATCAGGCCTACATGCAAATATCTGCTCAGCCACCTCACTGGCCCATATCACCAATAATCTCAAAAGAAAAGTTTGAACATGGTAAATGAAAACAATCATTTTACGACTTTTTGTGACATTATATGAATCATCCTTATCTTCAAGGCAAACTTAAGTAATTTAAAGATCAACTAAATTAAAAAGTAATAGGTTCATAAAGTACTGAAGTGATAAATTCTTATGGTCACTAAAAAAATCCTTGAAATAACAAACCCACTTAGGAGGAATCTAACCCCCAGGGCAATGCTCATTAATCGTTAAGGAAAAAGCAGACAACACTGGTATTCAAATAACCAATTCACGTTACAATATACATGAGATCCCAAAGCTATGCAAAATATTTTGCTAAAGTTCTCAGCATAAAGTAAATTTTATAAGCAATGTCTTTCATTTTTTAAAAATGTTTTATTTATTATTTTTATTTTATGTGTATGTGTGTATTGCCTGTGTGTAGGTAAGTACACCCCTGTCATGCAAGCCCACAGAGGACAGAAGAGACTGTCAGATCCCCTGGTACTGGAGTTACGGACAGTTGTTAGCTGCCATGTGGATGCTGGGATTCGAACCTGGGTCTTCTGCAAGAACAGCCAGTGTTCTTAACCACTGAGCCTTTCATTTTTAAAATGTGCATAATATAGAAAATTAAGTTATTTAAGGGACTAACAGTGACTTTGGGGAGGGAATAAGCTAGAAAAGGTCAAATCATTTCTCAGTTCAAACTTCCATTTTTTCTTTAAATAGCTGACAAATTCCAATTTTGTTTACACTTACCTATCAGCATCTTTATCTTCAGGCAGCATGGGAGGCAAAGGTAATGGTGGTAATGTAGAGGTCACTAAAGCCACATGTTGCTCCTTCTCCTTGGCTCCTATACTTGGTGTAAGTGGTTTGGTTTTCTCTTTAGTAGATACTGGTTCTTCCTTTGTAGCAGCAGATTTACTCTCTTTCCCAACTACAACTGTTTTCTTGGTGGCTTTATCAACAATCAAATTATTTTCTACCTTTGTTACTTGAAGAGGTGGCTTTGCTTTTACTTTGTCATTTTTTAAAGTTCCACCACTTGAGGGAGAAGGTGCAAGCTCAGTTTTAAGTCTCTTCACATCCTTCACATGGTTGGTTTGTGATGCACTGGCACCAGTTTCTGTATTCGCCTTGGTAGGTGTAGAAGCATTTGAGGCTTTGGCAGCTTTGGCAGCTGTGTCTGCAGCCTTTGCTGCCTCTGCAGCCTTCGCAGCCTCTGCAGCCCTTGCTGCCTCTGCAGCTCTAGCCTTTTTATTCTTGTTCAATTCAGCTGCCAGGCTACTCTTCAGAGTTAGTGTGCTAGGAGAAATGCTAGAATGCCGACTTCTGGATCTAGACAATCTGTGCCTGCTACGTGATCTTGAATGCCTAGATGAATATGGGCTTCTGCTTCGGGATTTGGCAGACCGTCTGCTGAAAATAATTAAGATTTAGTCAGTAATCAGACTGGACTTTATAGAGTGCTAACTTCTATCTCTGAAATGAAGGTAATTTACTTAATTTCAAAATCATAATATACCTTTTTTTGACAGCAAAGAGCTTTAAAGTAAAATATCAGGTGGCGAGATTTCTTGAAAAGAGATTCTTATTTTTCTCAGGCCTACAAAAGCCCAAAGGTAAGACTAGATAAACATACTCCTCAGTAAGAAGAAACACTGCAGCAACTGGAGAGAAGTAAGGCAGCACTGAGAAGTATGCAGTCAGAACACACAAAGGAAAAGAAGCAGGTAATGACTTTGGCACCCTCCCTCTCTCTGGCAGAAACTGGGCCCCTTCACCACCATGGCTCCTGCCAGGCACCAGCTTCTCAATAGCATGTATATTTCTTGTCACTTCAGAGTTCCCTATTACTACTGAAATGTACTCCTAAGTGCCTTTAACCTATCCCACCTCTGCAATCCAGTCATTGACCCATATGAACTGGATTCCATTTCTTTCTGGAGCCTTAACTAGCTATGCTCATATGCCAGGGCTTAAACTCCAAGTTGTTCTAAGGCAGGCAGGTTAGCACAATTTAGCGTGTTACCAAAAAAGGCAGTTCTTACTAGACTTTGGTAGAAAGGATGATTCTAAGGTAAGTAGGTTAACACAATGAACTGCCAAGAAGACAGTTCTTGCTGAAATTGTATAGAAATGATAGAAAGTAAATGAAACAAAGAATTCCTAGGAACCCACAGTGAAAATTGGCAGAGGGAAGAATAGGACATTTCTGTGTATGACTGGTATTGATATTATGTAGAGAGACAGGTTTAGGAACATTCCACAATTCTGAAATACAGACAAAATTACTAGTTAAGGATAAACTGAAATGCAAATTCAGCTTCTCTCTTATTCTTTCGAAAAGAATAGGTACTACAGCCAAACCTAGTGTTCAGCAGTGAACTATCATGTCACACAAATCCCATACAGTGTATATGATTAATGTTAAACTAATAAGAACATTAGTTTTGAAAACACTCTAATCTAAAACTTTAAATAGTCATGTATATCAATCATTAAAATCACCAATAAGTAACAAAGTTTAGCTGAATGTTAGTGATAAAATGGTTATAAAGTAACTCTATAACTTTAGACAGGAAACAAGTGTAATAATATCAAACACTTGGCTCCATTTTCATTTCCTAGCCCTTCAGGCTGCTAAAATCCAAGGGAAAAGAAATCAGATATAAGTTACATTTCTACCCCTTGATCAGACATTGTTGAGCAGTCAGAGAAAGCATGGAGGTGGTATCTCAGCACAGTAATAGTAGCAAGTTTTCAACAATGTACTTTCCTACACTGGCAACTCTGGTTACGGGTTTAACACAAAAATTATACATAATAAATTTTCAAACACTGTACTGCTGCTAATAAACTCCAATGCTACTTGCAGGGACATACCCACACATAGGAACACACATAACATTTTTTAAAAGGCATCATTTAAAAAGCAAAGAGATTATCCAGTGCTTGTAAGACGTCTTCTTAAATACACACAACTCGAGCAGAATCAGGACTGCAATGCAACTGGCTAGTACTCACTGTTAATTAGGATAGCTAATTGTCCTTTAGAGAGAGAGCATAGTGTCCTATTCATTCAACTGTATCACAGAGACTCTACAAAAATCCAGCTCTCCTGAAAATTGTGCTTGGCGAATAGATGCGAATTCTGGCAGTTTTGACCCTGTGCTACCATGACTGCTGTGAAGGGCCCTCTTCTCTACATCTCTCACCAGATTCCAACAGCACTGAATTTTCTTGCTATTTCAGGGTTCCCTGTGACTGGTGACAAAACATCCTTTGTAAGGCTCCCAATCTGCATCACCTCTTCAGTCTCCTCAGCCACCTAAATTAAGATTCCATTTCTTTCTAGAACCTTGACTGATTTAGCTTTAATGCCAAGTCTTAAACTATGAAATCTAAATTTTTAGCTTCTTCATTTTTTTATTGTAATATCCAATCCATCATAAAATACTACACAATACTGTTCACCAACATAATCTCCTAGGATGACAGAAACACAGTAGCATAATGTCCAATACAGTATCCACTAGCCTTGACATTTTTCTATCTTGCTTACTTTTCATTCTCATAGCACTAGCATAGCTACATTCATTTTTAAAAGTTTATTAAGTCCTCAGAAGAGGTATGAGAATGGTTACTAAACCAAAAAGCACCATAAAAGTGGTAGTATTAGTTTTTTCAAAAACGTGTCTTTCCAGCAGATGGCCTGAGAGTGCCTGGATCCAGCTTCCATGCCTGTCCATGGTGGGGAGCTTCCCCAAGTCCATGCCCTACCCAACCCCCTAACTAGGATTAGATGAGGCGCCTTCCATGTCCCCAGGGGTAGTCCTCTCTGCCCTACAGTAGGAGCTGAGATCTTAACAGATTGCCTCAGAGTGCCAAAATCATGGTATCTCCTGAGTGAACTTCCCAAATTGTGTTGTGAGTACCAGCTACTCCGGGCCCAAACATTAGAAGGAACCCTGAATTTACCTGACTGGGGCCTAACTTGGGCCTCTGTGGGAGCTCCTGAGTAGCTGATATGAAGCCATCGGTTACCTCCAAAATAAAATCTGAGAGAACCTGAAACCTAGACCAACCAGCTTTACATACCCAGTAAGAAAACAACCAAGGCACACCAATAATAGAAATAGAAGTAAACTTCAACTCAACAGAAGGCTTGAGTTTCATACGAGAATCACAAACAAAAGAAATCTACATACCAAGATCACAAGGGAAAAAATAATACAGAAAACCAAACCAGCATGTTTCCACCAAACTCCACCAGCCCTGTAGATGAGTTCTACAAGAACCCCCGACTAGAGATAACCAAGGACACAGAATTTAAAAGAACAATCATAAACATGATCAAGGAATTCAACGAATTTAAAGAACACTCAAGCACATCAACTAAATAAGATAAGGATAAACTTCTGACTGAATTCACAAGAGATAGAAATATTGAAGAAAACTCAGGCTGGAATGAAGTGAAAAACTCAATAAGCCAATCTGAAACAACAGGAGAAAGCCTTGCCACTAGAATGAATGAAATGGAAAACAGAACATCAGCACTGGAGGATAAAGTTGAAGAATTGGACCACTCAAGCAAAGATTATGAAAAATTTTTTTAAATACAGAAATGGAATATGCAGGAAATGTGGGACACCATGGAAAGACCAAATCTACATACACATCATAGGCATCTAGAAGGAGAAGAATTTCAGGTTAATGGTATTTTGCAAGATCTTAAACAGGATTGCAGAAAAGAATTTCCCAAAATTAAGGAAAGACATTCCCATACAATTACAAGAAGCACATAGACCACCAAATAGAATCAAAAAAGAAACTCACCATGGTATCATAGAAAACACTAAATGTACAGACCAAAGAGAGAATATTGAAAGCTGCAAAAGAAAAACAAGTCACATATAAAGGAAAGCCCATCAGAATTAAGCTGACCTATCAATGCAAACTACAAAAGCCAGAAGAGCCTGGACCAAGGTAATTGCTTAATGACCACAGATGCCAACCCAGAATACTTTACCCAGCAAAAAATGTCTATTATAGTTGAAGGGCTAGAAAACCCACCCTTCAAAGACTACTTCAAGCAATACAAAGAACAGAGAAAGGAACAACTGTAACCCAGGGGCAACAGTAAGAAGCTAAATGAAAGTATAATTGTGGAAACACAAAATTAGACAAAGAATGCAAGCAGTAATCAAAATGATGACAACCAACATACATCTTTCAATTATAACTTTAAATATCGATGGACAGAACTCCCCAGTCCAAAGACACAAACCAAATGAATGGATTAAGAAATAAAATCTATCTTTTTGTTGTCTGCAAGAAACCCATCTCACCTTCAAGGACAGGTACTACCTTAAATCAAAGAATGCAAAAGAAGTTTTCAAGCAAGTGTCACTAAGAAACAAGCAGGGGTTGCAATTCTAATACCTGACAAAATAGACTTCAAACTAAAACTAATCAGAAGAGATAAAGTGAGCCACTTCATTCTGATCAAAGGGAAGATTGCCCAAGATACTACAATCCTGAACATATATGCACCCAAATTCATAAAAACAACACTGCAGGACTTTAAAACACAGATTAACCCCAACTCAGTAATAGTAGGGGACTTCAATAGTGGGGACTACCCCACTGTCCCCATTAGACTGGTCAACCGGACAAAGAATAAACAGACATCTGAATTAACTGATACCATAAATCAAATGGCCCTAACAGACATCTTCTGAATATTCCACCAAAGCACCAACGAACACACTTTCTATTCCGCACCCCATGAAACTTTCTCAAAAATGGATCACATACTGGGGCACAGAACAAACCTCAACAAATACAAAAAAAATGAAATAATTTCATGAATTCTATCAGACCACAATGCAATAAAGCTTAAAATCAACTTGGGGCGGGGGGGGGGGGTACTGGAGAGGTGGCTCAGCGGTTAAGAACACTGGCTGTTCTTGCAGAAGACCCAGGTTCAAATCCCAGCACCCACATGGCCGCTAACAACTATCCATAACTCCAGTTCCAGCCTCTTCTGTCCTCCATGAGCATTGCACAACATCGGTGCACTTACCTACATGCAGGCAATACACACATAACACATAAAATAAAAATAATAAAATATATTTTTTTTTTAAAAAAAAATCAACTCCGGAGGGAGCCCTAGTAACTACACAAACTCATGGAAATTAAACGACACACTCCTGAAAGATGAGTGGGTCAAAGGAGAAATTAAGAAAAAAATAAAAATATTCCTGGAATTCAATGAAAAGGACAATACAACCCAACACAACCTCTGGGACACTTTAAAAGCAGTCCTAAGAGGAAAGTTTATACCTCTAAGTACTACATTAAAAATTAGAGCCGGGCGTGGTGGCGCATGCCTGTAGTCCCAGCACTTGAGAGGCAGAGGCAGGCGGATCTCTGTGAGTTACAAGGAAAACAATAAAAGGAATCAATGAATCTAAGAGCTGGTTCTTTGAAAAGCTAAACAAGACAGACAGATCCTTAGCCCAGTTAACCAAAAGAAAGAGCAAATCCAAACCAACAAAATCAGAGATGAAAGGGGAAACATCACGACAGACACCCAAAAGATCCAGACCACTGTAAGAGAATACTTTAAAAATCTATGCACTATTAAATTTGAAAACCTAAAAGAAATGGATGGATACCTAAAATCATGGAAACTACCAAAGCTAAACCAAGAGGAGATCAACAGTTCAAGCAGACCCATAACATAGAAGGAAATTGAAAGTAATACAAAGCCTCCCAACTAAAAAAAGCCCAGGCCCAGATGGATTTACAGCAGAATTCTATCAGACATTTAAAGAAGACCTCCAACCAATACTCTAATACCAAAACCAGGTAAAGACATAACCAAAACAGAAAACTATAGACCTGTATCCTTAATGAAGATAGATGCAAAAATTCTCAACAAAATACTTGCAAACCACATACAGATGTGTGTCAAAAAGATGATTCAACATAATCAAGTAGGCCTTATTCTAGAGATGCAAGGATGGTTTAATATAGGCAAGTCAATAAATGTCATCAATTATATAAATGGACTCAAAGACAAAAAACACATTGTCATCTCAATAGATGCAGAAAAGGCTTTTGACAAAATTCAGCATGCATTCATGATAAAAATTCTAAAGGGAACTGAACTAGAGGGAACATACCTCAACATAATTAAAGCTATATACAACAAACCCACAGCCAACATCATTCTAAATGGGGGGCGGGGGGGAGGCAGACTGTCCATTAAAATTAGGAACCAGACAAGGATGTCCTCCAGCTCCACTCCTTTTCAATATAGTGCTTGAAACTCTTGCTGGAGCAATAAGACAGGAGAAGGAAATTAAAGGAGTACTAATTGGAAAAGAAGAGGTCAAATTATCCCTTTTTGCAGATGATACGATACTATACCTAAGAGATCCCAAAAATTCCACCAGAAAACTCCTAGAACTGATCAACAATTTTCAGTAAAGTGGCAGGTTACAAAATTAATCTACAAAAATCAGTAGCCTTTCTATATTAACAGTAACAAGCAACTGGAGAAAGAGTACAGAGAAACCCTCCCATTCACAATAGCCTCAATAAAAAAATAAAATATCTTGGAATAAACCTGACCAAAGACGTCAAAGATCACTACAACAAAATTTTAACATTTAAAGAGATTGAGGAAGACACCAGAAGATGGAAGGGCCTCCCATGCTCATGGATTGGAAGAATATTGTAAAAATGACCATCTTACCAAAAGCAATATATAGATTCAATGCAATCCCAGTCAAAATCCCCATGACATACTTCACAGAATTAGGAAAAAAATAAATCATTAAATTTATAGAGAAACACAAAAGATCCCAGATAGCCTGAGCACAAAGAGCAATGCTGGGGGGATTACTATACCAGCTCTCAAAGTACATTACAGTGCTATAGTCATAAAAACAGCATAGTACTGGCACAAAAACAGACACATAGATCAATGGAACATCACTGAAGACCCAAACCTGAGTACGTGCAATTTCAGCCACCTGATATTTGACAAAGGTGCCAAGAACACAAAATGGAGAAAAGACAGCATCTTCAACAAATGGTGCTGGAAAAACTGGATATCCACCTGTAGAAGAATGAAACTAGATCCTTTGCTATTGATTTATTTGTTTTTATTTTCTGAGACAGGTTGTCACTTATATAGCCCAGACTGGCCACAGACTTTCAGTTCTTCTGCATCAGCTTCCTGAGTGCTCAAATTATAGATACGTGATACCATACCAGGCTTTGGTTGTCCACTACAATTTCCCTACAAGGGATGGGGGTATTCTCTAAAATATTTAAAAGCACACAAGAAGGAGGATCTGAAAGGATGTTTCAGCATTAGAAGTGTACCAGGGGATGTCACACTGATCTTACACCTTCTTCTGGTCTTCATGAACACCAGACAAGCACATGGTACATATACAAACATGCAGGCAAAACACTCATATGTATAAAAATAAGCAAATAAAATAGTTTTTTAAAGACCCTTTAAAAGTATTTTTAAAAAAAAAACACATAAGAAAAAATAAATGCCATGTATGCATACCTACAATGCCATCACTGGGGAGGGAGAGGCAGAAGGATTTCAGTTCAAGGACAGCTGGACTACAAAGCAAGTTCAAGCCTAGCCTGATCTACAAACTATGAGACTGTATCTCAAAAACACCCTAAATAAATAAAATAAAGCGGGGAGAGAGAGCTGGTAAGACGGGTCAAGTTAGTAAATATCTTTAGATTGTGTTGTTTTTTAAATTGCTAGCTGAGTTGCTGACTTTCATTTTTTTAAAAATCATAAGATGATATCTGACTTCAGATTAAGACAAAATTTCCAAAAATTTTTAAAATGTCCCTAAACATAACTCTGCTATTTTGCACTATGTATTTATACAAAGCAGAACTCTCGGCACTGACCACTATAAAACCCAAACATCAGTCAATTCTGAAAAACACTGAAGATGCTCTCACAGTATCAAATATTCAATAAACATTTAATTATTTATGTAAAAGTAAACAAGTATATTCACCTTAGTATGAAAGTTTGGTTTTTGTCTAGCAGAAATGTATGCATACCAAGGAACTGTTACAAAATAAAGATGTTATTATCCATATTTGATTTGTACACCTATCTTGTATACTTCTATATCTGTGACAATATAAAAATTTCTCAGGTGAAAGGGAGAGCAAAAGAAGAAGAAAGTTAAGAAGCCCTGGCTTAAACAATCACTGAAAGGCTGTGGATGTGTTCCCCGTCCTCCGTGTTTTGGGAACTGAGCCTATGCAGCTTCTCTCTTAAGGTTCATCTTCCCCTCATATCCAGTTGTTCTTCAAGCCCTGCCAACTCTTAAGTTTCCAGTTTTCCAGAGTCTTTAACCTAACAGGTACTATTCTACATTAGAGGTCTACATCATTTCTTAAGTGGATCAGGCTCCTACCTCAAGGACCACTCTCCATACTACCACCTGAATCATCTTCCAATTACCCTCTACTTGTCCAACCATTCCAAAATACACCAAATGCCAGGCCTACAATGTTTTCCTCATCTTCCCCCTTGTTACAGTCTTTATCTGCCACACAGAGAAACTTGAACTCTCAGCACAATGTCTACTATAAAAACCTTCCGTAACTGGGACTGGGTATGTAGCTCAGTTGGTAGAGTACCTACCCAACATGCAGGAAGCACTGAGCTCAATCACCAGCACAACATAAACTTCATATCTCAGTGCACAACCATAATCCCAGCACTCAAAAAGCAGAAGCAGAAAGACCACAAGTTCAAGGTCATAGTTGATTACACAGGGAGTTGTAGGGCTAGCCTGGGATATATGAGACGTTGTCTTTAAAAACAACCCACCCACACCTCCCCTTCATGATGAAAGAGCTAGAGATAGTCCCTGTCCTATGATCCTACCATTCTGTAGGATCTCATTAGAATAAAACACAATTAACTTTCTTGCCCAACTATACACTGAGATCATTATGTTGTCAAAGTTTTGATTTCTAGCACAAGCCTGTAACTGCAGATGCTCAGTAAGTATTTATACAGTAAGAAAGCTGCTTCTGTCAGGGTGTTTTATCACAGAAATAGAAACAAAGCTGATGCACCTAACAAGTATAAGATTTGACCAATGCCATATTTTAACTGCCACAAATCTGCCTGGGGAGAACATCCTATCCATTTTCCAAGGCTGGCACAAGAATCTTGCCTTCTATAAAGCCTTACCACCAACTCTAAGCAAGAAAAGAAACAGTACTTCATCATCAACCTTATCTTTTTATTTTAGATATTAACCACAATGTACCTCTCCTTAAAGGAACATAATCCAAATCAACTTTATTTTTGTATCGTAACTCCACAGCTTATAGCTTAATATCACAGTCAGTAGTTCTTTTAAAATTTATGTGTATGAGTGTTTTGCAAGCATATTTATAAGTGCACTTGCATGCAAACATACAGAGGCCAGGGAAGGTGTTGGATCCTCTAGAACTGGAGTAACAAATGGTTGTCAGCCTCCATGTAGGGGTTAGAAACTAGGTCCTCTGGAAGAGCAGCCAACGCTCTTAACCATTGAGCCATCTCTCCAGCCCCAGTTCTTTATTGAATATGCCACAATAAACATCACAGTCTATGAAACACATCTGTAGACATTTTTCATCTGACTTGCTCTTCCCAGCAACCAAGATACAGAGGAGGCAGGTGGGGGAAACAGAGAGCTTATGAAACTTATCACAGGTCAAAAACTACTTTAAAGGTAGAGTCAATACAGTCTAGCCAAGTTGTCCAATTGAAAGCCTGGCACTTATTAGTACCACACTACTCTTTCACGTCTATTTACTTAGTTCTTACCTATCTTTCAGAAGTTAAAGGTTGATCTCTGTGATCTGCCCATTTGCTGAAATCAGAACACTTGTCACATACCACCTTGTATTTTATATATTTGTCCTTTAAAAGTAGTAAATGGGTTTTGCCATACCTTGAACGAGACTTTGAGTCATACAGAAGCCAGAATAAAAATAATGTATTTTTACTGCAACGCACAAGACCTAAATTGCCTTCCATCTTTATTACATTTTCATTCACACAAAGTTTTTCAAATACACTGGTTTCTTTCTCTTTTTTTTTTTTTCAAAAAGCTAAATTTTTTTCTGACATTGTGCCTCAATACATAGTTCTCATTCCCTTGCTATTTTAAATAATCTCATGATTGACTCTTTCTAGTCATTCTAACAAACGTGAATGTGCCTATCATTCACAATGAAACATGTCAAACAATTTCATCAGGCATAATGTGTGAGGAAAGCAATGTGGTACGGCTTCTTCCTGTCCTACCCATAGGATAATGGACAATCATCTAAGGCACTCCACAATCTTTTCTTGTAAGGCCAAAACCTAGACTTTGAAGAATATAGTCATTTAAAATAAACGTTAAATGGAAAAATCTGTAGCTAGATATTCTGTTTTAAGGATAACTAAATGCTTCCCATCCACTATTAGAAACACGAGGAGGAAATCCATTCTTGACACTTTAATATATTTGAGATGCTATTTACTACAATTAGGAAAGAAAAAAAAATCCAGAAGTAAGCTAGCTATCTCTATTTTGTAGCATAATCTTATTTATAGAAAAATTCTAAAGGGCTGGAGAGATGGTTCAGTGGTTAAAAGCACTGACTGCTCTTACAGAGGAGAGGACCCACATTTGGTTCCTGGTGCCTACACAGTGGCTAACAATCATTGGTAATGCCAGTTCCAGGGAATCTGATGCCCCCTTCTGTCCTCCACAGACATTACATCACATGGGTGCACTTACATTCACATGGAGGCAATACACTCATAAACATAAAATAAAAATATATGAATCAAAAAAATATTTTTAATTCTATTAAGAATTCACTAAAAACAAACCCAGTGTGGTGGGGCACACCTTTAATCCTAGCACTCAGGAGGTAGAAGCAGGCAAACCTCTGTAAGATCAAGGTGAACCTCATCTACATAGCAACTTCTAGGCTAATTGAGGCTACAGGGACACCCTGTCTCAAAAAACAGCAGCAGCAGCAACAGGAAAGAATTCACTAAAAATACAGAAACTGGTAAATGAGTGAACAAGATTGCATATTCCATATTCAATATTAGTTCTATACACTTTAGCAATGAATAGTCAAAACAAGGTAAGAGAAAATTCCCATTACAAAACCCTTAAATCTGAGTGAGGTAATACACACATCTGTAATGCCAGTAGTCAGGACAATGAGGCAGGAGGTTACGTATCACATTCAAGGCCAGTCTCCGACTACAAAACAAGACCTTATCTAAAACCTACCCCCTACAAAATCCTTAAAAAGAAATTAATATCCTAGAATTTAACAAAAACGTACAGGCTCATACACTGAAGACACAAAACACATTGAAAGAAGCCAGGAAAAAATGTAAACATAAAGACATCCTCGTCTAATACATGAGTTATCAGATGAATTACAATTGCAAAAATGGCAATAACCCCCATGTTAATCTATACTGCACACTCAATATACTGTATCAAAAATCTCAGGTTCTTTTGTTGCTGTTGAAGACTCATGTTGAAACACAAGGAATCTCAAACAGTCAAAACAATCATTAAGGAGACTAGAGATATGGCTCAGTGTTTAGGTGAGCCTGTCAAAAAGCCATGAGAATCCCAGCACCCAAGTAACAGGATGAGCATGGTCTCCTGCATGTCTTTAACCCCAGCATTTTAAGGAGGCAAAGACAGGAAGATTGCTGGGACTTACTGGCTGCCAGTCTAGCAGAGAAAGCCAAAGCTGCAGGTTCAGGGAGACAACCTGCCTCAAAGGAATAAGGTAGAGAATGATGGGAGGATAACAAGAGAGGCCCTCCCCTAGCCTCCATGTCATGTACACATGTATATGCAACAAACACAGAGAAAAATAAATAAGCAATCCTCTAAAAAGAAAACAAACAAACAAACAAAAAAGAAACACTAAGAAGGATACCCAAAACGGTGAGCAACACTCAGGAACAGTTGGCCAGAGTTTCCAGGGGATAATCTGGGGAAAGCTGAAAGCAGATGTTAGAAAAGCAACAAACACTCTTAAAACATCTGGGGGTGAGAGACAGGAAAAATCCTCTCCCCTTGGCACAGGATGAACATTAGGATAATGGACAGAGCTCAAGCAAGACATCCTGTCAGAAAGACCTCTGCTTCTGTAGAGACTCAGCAGTTGAGACTCTCTGAGAACTACATTCTCAGGAAATTCAGAGTAACTGGTACACTGAAACATGACAAGCAAAATACTGCAAGACTATGGAAAATAAACTGAATCAGACCTGCACAGCACTGAGCAAGCTGAAACTTTAACTCAAAGCAGCATGTAGGATTATTGGCAAAAGCTGCAAAGGGGCAGTGTCAGTTCACATCCAGAGCCCAGAAGGATTTTTTTGTTGGGGGGGGGGGCATTTTTTATTGAATTTTTGTGTATTTCATACACAAAATCATCTTTATACCCCCTTCCCCACTCTCTTTTGGCACTCTCCCATAGCCTCCCGCTCCCACTGGAGTTCATACATTCTGTCATTTATATTAAGGCCTATCTCATGTAAAGTTAGTGTCCCCAGATGTTTTTCATTGCAAGTTCATCCACTGGGATCCAGGCAGCCTATCTAGAGTCCCTCCTTTTAAGAAGATCAGCCCTTCCTCACCCAGCAGCAATTACCTGCCAATAATTCTTCAACTAAGATTGGGGTCTGCTGGTCATTTCCACAGTTCTCTGCTGGGTTTTTGTCTGCTTAAGTTTGCATGGGTCTTGTGCATGCCAACATCATTGCTGTAGGTTTGCATGAGAAGGGTCCCAGGTGTGCATGTAGGACTGTTTGTTTCCCTGTGGTCATGCATCTCCTCCCTGGCTCTTTCAATCTTTCCATCAGAAGGAATTTTTTCATGAGAGAATATTTTGCTTCTGTAATAAATCCCAAAAGGTAAACCAGGCATGACAGTACACACCTTTAATCCCAGCACTTGGGAGTCAGAGGCAGGTGGATCTCTGTAAGTTCGAGGCCAGATTGGCCTACATAGTGAGTTCCAAGTAGCTGGGCCTACAGGGAGACCCTATCTCAAAAAGACCAAAAATAAAAACAAAAACAAAAAACAAATCCCAAGAGGTGTGACCAGATCTGAGATTCTGCCTATGAAGTACTGCCCACAGACCAGGACAGCAATGGTAATTCAATCATCCAAAGTCACAGAGGGGAGAACAGGATCACCTATCATAGAAGACCTCCCAGCAATAGGGAAGAGAGATTGCCAATAATCAGGCCAGTTTTCATATCATGTATCCTGACCCAGCTCTCTCTCCCTCCTGTCTGTTTAATGCCCACAAACTCCAACCTCTATTGTTTCTCCCTCCTTTAACTTTCCTTTTGGCATTTCCTCTCTCAAAAAACAGTCCAGCCTGGTGTGTAGGGTCTCTACACCTCAGCCTCCTGAGAGACAGGACTGTTCTGTTATCTTATAGCATATTACCTCTCTTCAGTACACCTTTAGCCAAACCTACTTTCTACTAGAGTTCCCCTTGTTATTATTGTTTGTTCCCCTCGTCTACTTTATTTTTATCATCCCAATACTAATTACTAACCTCACTGTGTTTTTTCCTTTCATTCAACTAATGTGTACAATAATATATTAGTACACAAAGTATTATCAGTATCACTTTTCTACATAAAGTGATTAGCAGTCAAGGGGTGACTATTGCATACTTAACTATTACTCTACTTCCATAGGGGGTGAACCCCTGGATAGTACACCCCTATGTACGATTACTGCTAAGAGTATTTTACTTATCAAAGAGGGTGGGTTTGATTAAGCCTGGTGCCCAGAACAGTCTAACAAAAGAAAATGTATTGATACCTCAACTCCACTACAACTTAGTCCTACCCAAACACTGTACACACCTCTAACTGAAAGGTAAACTTAAAAAGGAAAAAAGGGGGGGCTAGAGAGATGGCTCAGCAGTTAAGAGCACTAGCTGCTCTTACATAGGACCCATGTTCAATTCTCAGCTCATATACATAAAGTAAAAATAAAATATTTTTTAATTGGAGAAAGAAAAATATTCTATGATAAAATCAGGCTAAGAGAATTTATGAAAACCAAACCAGCCCTACAGAGGATTACTAGAAGGAATTCTGACTGAAGAGAATAAAACACATCTTGCAGTAGTTCAGCAAATGAAGATTAGGGAAAACTACAAAATAAAGTACAGGAATTAATACATACCTTTGAATAACAACTGAATATTAATGGTCTCAATTACCCATCAAAAGACACAAATTATCAGGGCTGGAAAAATGGCTCCGCGATTAAGAGCACCGATTGCTCTTGCAGAGGACGCAGGTTTGATTCCCAGCACCCACATGACGGCTAACAATGATCTGAAGTAACTCCAGTTCTAGGGGAATCTGATGCCCTCTTCTGACTTCCATGGGCACTGCATGACATAGGCAGGCAATACACGCATATACATAAAATACAAATAAAATATTTTTTAAAAGGCAAATTATCAAACTGGGTTAAAAACCAGGATCCCATCTATTTGATGCCTCCAAGAAACATACATTGCCATTAAAACTAGACGCCATCTTAGGATGAAACATTAGAAAAAGCCATTCCAAGCAAAGGAAACCAGGAAACAAGAAAGCAACACTATTCCCATAGCTAACAAAATAAAACTTCAAGCCAAAACTAGTCAGGAGAAATAAAAGTCACATCACACTGATTAAGGAGCAATCCATCAAGAGGACTTTATGATTCTAAACACAGACACAGAGTCACCCAATTTCCTAAAGCAAATACTTCTAGATATAAAGTCACAGATTAACACTAACAGTAAAAGTGAATGATTTCAATACCCAAGTCTCACCAATAGGTCATCCAGACAAAAAATAGAGAAGCTTTGCATATAAATGACATAACAGATCAAATGGACCTAACAGACATCTTGTAAGATATTCCCCATAAACACATGGCGGGGGGGAGATACCACATTCTTCTCACCAGCCTATGGAACTTTTTCTAAAACTGATCTTAGGCCATTGTTGGGGACCCCTGCTGTGAAGTAGAAGTCCCTTCACATCCGGACAGCTCACGCAGCTCGGATTCATGTGCTGAGACTCCTTTCAGCAGAGTACCTGGCATCCTTCCTGACTCCTTTTGAAGTGCCTGCCACAAATGCTCTAACATAAACATGGCCTCTGGCTTTAGGAATACCATGCTTTCCTGTGATTTTCAGGCAGACAGCAGTCTGGCAGAAACCCACTTCCAT
>NW_008341028.1:279121-282327 GCF_000622305.1 Nannospalax galili | reverse complement strand
CAAAGCTTTTACCACTACCCCCATGGTATAAATATCCCAGTCTTTCTCTCAATATCAGAGAGCTGGGTCACAGAGAGCTAGATCAATAGAGAGCTGGGTCGCAGAGAGCTGAGTCGCAGAGCTGCTCAATCACTGAGAGCAGAGACACTTAATAAAGCTGTAACACAGACTAAGCCCAGTCTTGAGTCTTGTGTCTTACTACCGGCGACCTAGCCTCTCCGGGGGGCGCACTCCTCCGTTACCGACTTGCAGACATCCTAGCTTTCGCCGTCCTCGTACTCTTCCCGCGTGGTCCAATGGCCAGTGGACCTCGCTTCCTCAGGAAAGTACACGGGTGAATTAAGGGCGGGATTCGGTTGGACAACACTCCAGCAGCGGAGACTTTCAGCACCGGAGCGGCGGACAGAGACGCAAGACCCGAAGCGGCAGAGAAGCCCGCCGTGCCATTCCGGGAGTGAGCTCAGCGGGCGCGCTCACCTATAGGTCATAAAGCATATTCCAATATAGGAAAATATAAGTAACTTCTTCTATTCTGATATAATGGAATAAAGCTTGAAATCACCAGAAGAAACCACAGAAAATTCACAAATTTGTGGATATGCAGGAACACACTGCTGAATGAAATTTCACTGAAGAAATCAAGAAGGAAATAAGATTTAATTTCTAGAATTGAATGAAAATGAAGATAAAACACACCAAAATCTCTAAGATACAATGAAAACAATCCTATGAAGGAAGTTTGTGCCTACATTGGGGGAAAAAAAAAAAAAACAAAGGAGCAGCAAATAAATAACTTAATGATGCACATAAGGGACTTGGAAAAACAAGACCAAGCCAAACTCAAAAGCAGAAAACAAAGAAATATTAAGGGGAGAATAAACAGAACAAACAGGAGGCAAGATTGACAAACTGTCAGCCAAGCCAACTAAAAAAGAAAAGTCCCAAATAATAATATTGGAGATGAAAAGAGAGACATTACAGTAGATACCAAAGAAATCTTAAGGACATATCTTAAAACTTGCCACTAAATAGGCAAATCTGAAATAAATCTTGATTTCCTAGACCCTTATGGCCTACCAAAATTAAACCAAGATGAGATGAGATAAATAATTTAAACAGATCTACCATAAGCAACAAGACTGAAGTAGACAAATGAAATTCTAACAACTAGAAGTCTAGGTTCAGACAAATTTGCCTTTAAAAATCCTACCAAGCATTTGCAAACGAACACTAATTATTTTAAATTATTCAATAAAACAGAAAAAAGAACATTTCTATGCTCTTTACAAAGCCAGTATTATCTTGATAGCAAAACCAGAAAAAGATAATTCAAACAAAAAGCATAATTACAAACAAATCTCCCTGATGAACAGACACAGAAATTTTCAATAAAATACTTGCAAACAGGCAGGGTGCAGTGGAACACATCTTTAGTCCCAGCACTTGGGGAGGGAGAGCACTTGGGGAGGCCAACCTGATTTACATAGTGAGTTCCAGGCCAGCTAGGGTTACACAGTGAGATTCTGTCTGGAAGAAGAAAAGAAAAAGGAAAAAGAAAAAAAGAAGAAAAGAAAAACCCAGAAGTTCATTCATCACAATAAGCTGGGATTATTCCTGACATCTAGCGATGGTGGTTCAACATATACAAACAATAAATATAACATATCTCATAAATTGACTCAGAAATCAAAGTATTTCAATACATACAGAAAAGGTTTTCACAAAAAAAAATGTGACATGCATTCACGATGAAAATTTGAAACCAAGATAAAGGGATGGTATCTCCACATAATAAACTTTGCATTTGCCAAGCCTACAATAAATATCATGCTGATGGAGAAAAACTGAAGCATAGCCACTAAGATCAGAAACAAGAAAAAGGGTGTCTATTCATATTCAATATATTACTTCAAGTCTTACCTTGAGTAGTTAAGACAGTAGTTAAGACAAGAATAGGAAATAAAATGGATACAAATAGGAAAAGAAGTCAAAGTATCTCTATTTGTAGCTGATATGAATCTATATGTACTACTCTTGGAGCTGATAAACCCTTTTTATCAAAATGGCAGGATACAAAGTTAAAAAAATAGTGGCCATCATATACACCAATGACAAATACATTAAGGGGGGGAATCAAGGAAACAATTCCATTCACAATAGCTAGCAAGAAGAAAATGGGGGAGGGAAGGAGAAAGGGGAGGAAGAGAAGTGAGGGCAGTGTAGGAAAGGGGAAGGGGGGGAGCCTGGAATATACCTAACCAAGAAAGTGAGAGACCTCCACAAAGAAAACGTTAAGACACTAAAAAGAAAAACTGAGAGACACTAGAAGATGCAAAGATCAACCGTGCTCATGCAATGAGAGAATTAAATTGTGAACATGACTCTTCTACCAGAAGCAAATCTAGAGGTTCAATGCAATCCCTATCAAAATTTCATTACCAGCACCAGGCATGGTGGTGAACACCTTTAATCCCAGCGCTTGTGAGGCAGAGGCAGGTAGATCTCTGGGAGATCGAGGCCAGCCTGGTCTTCATAGTGAATTCCAGGCCACCTGGTCTGAGATGAATACAGTAACTTGAAAGAATGTAAATGGAATTTCAAATAACTTGATTAGGTTACAGAACAGATCATTAGCTATTCTGGTTTTCATAAATTTGCACAAAAGTAAATTTATTTTAATTGTTAGTAATAAATGTACAGAAGAACTGATTAAAAATGGACCCATTTAAGTGAAAGAAAAGAGAAAAGAAGAGAAGAGAAGAGAAGAGAAGAGAAGAGAAGAGAAGAGAGGAGAAGAGAAGAGAAGAGAAGAGAAGAGAAGAGAAGAGAAGAGAAGAGAAGAGAAGAGAAGAGAAGAGAAGAGAAGAGAAGAGAAGAGAAGAGAAGAGAAGAGAAGAGAAGAGAAGAGAAGAGAAGAGAAGAGAAGAGAAGAGAAGAGAAGAGAAGAGAAGAGAAGAGAAGAGAAGAGAAGAGAAGAGAAGAGAAGAGAAGAGAAGAGAAGAGAAGAGAAGAGAAGAGAAGAGAAGAGAAGAGAAGAGAAGAGAAGAGAAGAGAAGAGAAGAGAAGAGAAGAGAAGAGAAGAGAAGAGAAGAGAAGAGAAGAGAAGAGAAGAGAAGAGAAGAGAAGAGAAGAGAAGAGAAGAGAAGAGAAGAGAAGAGAAGAGAAGAGAAGAGAAGAGAAGAGAAGAGAAGAGAAGAGAAGAGAAG
>NW_008341028.1:271963-278940 GCF_000622305.1 Nannospalax galili | reverse complement strand
AGGGAAAAGAGGAAAGGAAAGGAAAGGAAAGGAAAGGAAAGGAAAGGAAAGGAATCCTAAAGCTAGGGGTAGACATATAGAAATCAAGCTGAAACTGATATGGTAGTTTCCTCCCTGCTAGTTTGCTTGCTCTCATAGTGCCAGAAGGTGCTACTCAGGCTGCCTTGGGGACAACTGTGTTCAGTCTGACTCATCTGTGGACCCTGTGTGGAACAATACAAACCAGCCAGGCAAGATGAGCCCCTAGTGCACTAGAATCAAGTTTGTTATGAAGGTAATCAAACATTTTTGTGTTGGATTTCATGCCCATTGCATAAGAGATAATTCACATCTGGCACTATAAACTTGGTCAAAAGGCCTGTGGCTGGAGAAGTCATGGGCCCTAGTTGGGAAGCTACTGCTATTCTTTTGCTAAATGGATTTATGTGTCTATAAGATTCTAAATAACTATGTTTATGCCCAAATAGAGCTCCTGTCTGCTTTGGTCAGTGGAGCTTCTTTCTGTTGTAGTCAGTAGCTCCTGCAGTCACTCATAAATGATGAAATACAGAGAATAAGTGACTATTAAATGCCCAGCCATAAATAGGTCATCTATATTACTCCTTGAAGGCTTCATTAAATGGCCAGAAAGAACCTAAGAACCACTTGGAGATGTAGCTCAGTAGTAGAAGAGCACTCAATCAGCATATATGAAGTCCTGAGTTCAATTCTCAATAGGAAGGGAAGGAAGGGGAAGAAAGAAATAACATAAGAGCTGGAGGAAGTGGTGTGGGACATAGACTTTGGGGCATGAAAAGCCTGTGACATTCTTGAACACGCAGCAGCTATGATCACCTAAGCAAGATCTCCAGGAGACTGGGCCTGTCAACACCCTGTCATGATCCTGAACCCCACCAACCCTCTCTGAGAATCCATACAGAGAGGAAGGCTGGTGCAGGAAGAAGAAATATTTTCTTCAGTCTTGTTGCCACTGGTAAGGTGCATATGTTCCTGTAACAAACTCCACCCATGCTCATATAAACAATCCTAATGAAACTCATTGGGTCACAAAAAAAGAAAGACACATGAAAAGTAGAAGGGAGACACTACTTGGGAGGAGGAAGAGAATTATTAGGACTAGAATGACAGAGAATAAGGAGGCAAATATGACCAAAACACACTATGGACAAATATTGAAATACATTATGTGTATGAAAATGTCATAAGGAAACCCATTATTATGTATAATATATGCTAATAAAAACTTTTTTTTTTTTTTGTCTTTTTGAGATAGGGTCTCCCCTGTAGCCCTAGCTGTCCTGGAACTCATTATGTAGCCCAGGCTGGCCTCAAACTCACAAAGATCTGCCTGCCTCTGCCTTACTGAATGTTTAAGAGCCATAGTTTGAGGCCTATACTAATGTGATCAGAGGAACTTAAAGGACAGTTTTTGCCCCTTGCCTTCCAAAGTTGACTAAGTTCCACAGTACTACGGATCATCTCTCAAAATGTCCTGTAACTGTGGCGAGTCACCTGTCTTCTTGTTCAGGGAGGCCATGGAGACCCCACCAGGTGGACTTGAACCAGTATCCAGTCTACAAAGAGGAGGGTCAACTCAGAGGAAACATCTCATTCATGCTTCCAAGTGAAGCCAGACATGGTCAAGCAGGACCTTTGACTTCACCTAGGTGGAACTGGTAAAAGAAAGGAGCCAGGAGCTCCTCCCAAGCCCACGTGACCCCTGAAGAACAGATCCTCAAATGACCTTAAGTGTAAAAATAAATTGATTTATTTGGGCCAACTGTATGGTCTTAAACACCCAAAAGGAAAAGTATAACCAGAGAGTAAAGTCATCAGTGTATTTCTTTAAGATTTCAGGGGATTACACTTCCCAGACATTAGGCTTAAGTCTATATAAAAAGTTATTTAGACAATTATTTCTCATTAATGATATTGTTCCTAATCAGAAAGTGCTGCTCAGATTTAAGACTTCAAATCGTAGTTTCCAATACTGTAGTGCCCACCTGTAGCTAAGGGAGACAACCAGCTATTGTTCTAAAATGATAGCCAAATTTGTTTTCTCCCCTATCTAGAAGCCTTTGAAAGGGAACTGACACTGATTCTAACCACTCCAACAGCTATCAAAATACCTGAAAGAAAATCCTGAATCCATCACTCTAGAGTCCAGCCTTGGAAGACAAAAAGAAAAATGAGGAGGAACCCAATACAGGGATGTGTTTGGAAACCCTTGTCAAGAAATTCCAATGGACTCTCATATGAACATATGAAAATTGCCCTGTTCTGACTTTTTTCTAGTTCCCTGTCTAGAACTCATAATGGTAATGCTAAATAAGTCTTGCCTTTTCTTCTCCTTCACATCTCCTATTCAGGATTCAAGGACATTCTTTTCCCACTAGAGATAAGAGTTATTCAATTTGGGAGTCTTTTAGATAGACCCACTGAAGGGGTACTCCAATTGCCCCACCCTGCACCCCTGTTCAGCATGGAAGAAACGAGAGCTGTCTGCATCCAACTCCGTATCTGCAAGTTGGGTAACCTCTTCAGAGGATGTGTGACAAGAATAGGAGGTAGGAACTGGCTAGGCAGTTAGGGTAAAAAACCTCCAAAGAAAAGTAGCCAGTTTCTTGACTAAAACTCACAATGTCCTTGGGCCTCTTGAGAGCAACATATTCCATGTTCCAAAGGCCAAAAATGCCAAAAATATTTGGGAGCTTTTATCTAATCCTTAAAAGATTTGAGTAGCCAAAAGCCCCATTTAAAAAAAAAAAAAAAAAGAAGAAGAAGAGTACATGAATTTATCAGAAAAAAGCAATGGGTAGATATGGGAGGAGTTGGAAGGGAGGGAGTGGGCATGGATTTGATCAAAACACCTTATATGCATTTATGAAATTCTCACAAAAGAGGGGCCGCTTGTAAGGAGGAAGGGGAACGACATAAGATATTGGGGAAGGGAAGCAAATGTAACCAAAGTATTATATATGTATGAAAATGTACAATAAAACTCACTAATTTTGAATGCTAATTAAGAACTAGTAAGTTTTTTTTAAGACATTTAAAAGCTGGAATAAGCAAGAGTGAGGTACTGGCATGGAGATGGACATGTCAACACAATGGAACTGAGACTCGCACACTTCATTCAACTCTCACACTTCCATCAGTTGATTTCTAGCAAGGGTGTCAAGAGAGTTCAATAGAAAACAGTCTTTTTAACCAGTGGTCCTGGAGCTGAAGAGATGGTTCAGCACTTAAAAGAGTGCTGGTCTTGCAGCTGGAGAGATAGTGCATCGGTTAAGAACACTGACTGTTCTTGCAGAAAACCCAGGTTCGAATCCCAGCACCCACATGGCAGCTAACAACTGTCTGTAACTCCAGTTCCAGGAGATCCGACAGCCTCTTCTGTCCCCCATGGGCACTGCACAATACGGGTGCACTTACCTACATGCATACACATAAAATAAAAATAATAAATAAAACATTTTTTTAAAAAAAGAGTGCTGGCCCTTGCAAAGGGCTCGGGTTCAGTTCCCAGCATTCACATGGCACCTAACAACTGTCTCTAACTCCAGTTCTAGGGAATTCAAAGCCCTTTCCTGACCTCTGCAGGCATTGTGCAACATGGGTGCACTTGCATACATGCAGGTAAACACTCAAGACACATAAAAAAATAAAAGACAAGGAGCTGGAGAGATGGCTCAGTGGTTGAGAACACTGAATGCTCTTGTGGAGGACTCGGGTTCGATTCCCAGCACCCACATGGCAGCTGACAACGCCCTCTTCTGACCTCCGAGTGCACTGCATGATGCAGGTGCACCTACCTACATGCAGGCAATACACTCAAACACGTTAAATAAAAATAATAAATAAAATATTTAAAAATAAACAAATAGGGGCTAGAGAAATGGCTCAGCAGTTAAGAACACTTGTTCTTGCAGAAGTCCCAGGTTTGAATCCCAGCATCCACATGGCAGCTAACAACTGTCCGTAACTCCAGTTCCAGGGGATGTGACATCCTCTTCTTTCTTCTGTAGGCGTTGCACGCCACAGGCGCACTTACCTACATGCATGCACTACATGCATACATATAAAATAAAAATAATAAAATATTTTAAAAGAAAAGAAAACAAAGTCTAAAAATAAATTTTTCTTAAAAAAAAAATCCTACGACAAGTAGGTTGTCAGATGCAAAACAACAAAGTTCGACCTCTATCTCATCAGACACAAAAACTAATTCAAAATGGATTAAAGGACTAGAAATGTAAAACTTGGGAGAAGAAAATACAGGAATAAGTCTTTGTAACCATGAGATCAGTAAAGCTTTTTTAGAGATAAACCCAAAACAACAAGCAATAAAAGAAATGAACTAAATTCATCAAATTTAAAAAAAAAAAAACTACATTTAACAAAGAGCACAACAAAACTGTGTGATGGTTCACCACTAAAAGAGGTCAGCCTAATCTAGAGAGTGACACTATTTCCAAAAAGAAAAAAAAAAAAAATTGAGGAAACAGTTACAAGCTATATACCTGATGGGTACTTAATCAGTAACTGTAAAAAACTAAATACTGGATAGTAAGAATACAAACAGGGCCAGGCATCAAGGCACAGGCTTATAATTCCAAACTCAGGCTGAGGCAGCAGAACCATGAGATTCAGGCAAGTATGGACTACACAATGAGATGCCTCAAAAAACAAACCAACAAACAAGAAATCCATAATTGAATTCCAAATTTTAAAATGAAAACAGGACTTAGGCATTTCTCAAAAAGAAAAAGGATGTACAAATGTCTAAGAACAAATAAATGCAAAGATGCTTAACTTCGTGACGCATCAGAAACAGACATTTATGCTATACTGAATCCGTATCGAATACCGAGATGGCTATATTCAAACAAATTTTGTTGTTTGATATGGAAAAAGTGGATTTCTCATTTATTGCTGGTGTAAAATGAAGCAACTACTTTTAAAAAGGTTCGGTGGTTCCTCAAAATGTTAAACAGAATTATATGACCTAACAAATCTTAGATATATCTTAGAGAAATAAAACACACTTATGTAAAACCTTATACACAAATGTTCATAGGAGCATAAATCTTAAGAAAATTTTTAAATATTTTATTATTTTATTGTATAAGTGTATTGCCTGCATGTATGTGAGTGAACCCATTGTCGTGCAATGCCACGGAGGTCAGAAGAGGGCTTCAGATTCCCCTGGAACTGGAGTTAAGGATGGTTCGTAGCTGCCATGTGGGTGCTGGGAATCAAACCCAGGTTCTCTGCAAGAGCAGTCAGTGCTCTTAGCCATCTCTCTAGCCCCAGGAGCACAAATCTTAATAGCCAAAAAGTTAATAATTGAAATTCCATCAATTCAGTAAAATGTGTTCTCTATCTAGGGGAATATTATGTGGCTATAAAAATGAACAAAATACTGATACATGATACACCACCAATGAACCTTGAAACTCAATCACAAAAACCATGTTGTATGAGATTCCAATGAAATGAAATGTCCATATTAGGTAAATCTTTGAAAACATAAAGAACACTGTCAGGAGCAGAAATGTAAATTCTGTAATAGAGTACGTGAACAAGGTGGAATTGCTTTAGAATGTGTGATTACTGAATAATCTATAAGAATTATGAAATTATGAAGTGTGAAATTATGAATTGTGAAATGAATTTAGGAACACAAACTTAGGCATGTTAGCTAGTGATAAGTTCCCGGAGGACCAACCAACCAGGCGTCTGCTTATCAAACTACTCGACAGCTGCTTATTGAGAGACTACATCAGCAATGACATCGTCAGCAATAATGTCAAACTCTCAATATAAGCAGAGGCTCAGAGGCCAGTCCTCAGAGCGCATCTGACCAAGGCAAGAAAAGCTGCTGCCCACAGATCCTCTCTCCACCTCCAGGCTGGACCTTGTCAGGTCTCCGAACTCTCCCCATTGCGGAGGCCTAAAAGGCGTCGCACTGTGGACCACGAGCCACGAGCTACACTCACCGCTGGAACTTGTGACTGGTGAGATCCCCGGGAGAGATAGCAATAGACAGAGTAGAGCTTATGAACTAAACAGCTAAATTGATGATTACCCAAACTGGCTTGTTTGTGACTGCGTTAGATATATTGTGTTCATTATTCTTGTGCTAATAAATATTAAAACCTATTAGGCCACAACTCCTCATACTCTGTTGCTATAGGGGACAGCAAGTACTAAGAAACTCTTTTAACTCTTCTGTCTTCTAGTCCTGATCGTGACAAATACTAATGGCTGAAGCTAGAGAGATGGCTCAGTGGTTAAGAGCACTTGTTATTCTTGCAAAGGGCCAGAGTTTGGTCCCAGCACCCACAAAGGGCAGCTCATAATCACCTGTAGTTCCAATTCCAGTGGATCTGAAGCCCTCTTCAGGCCTCTGCAGGCATTGAATGCATGTGGTACACATACACACACTCAGGCACATAAATATACACATAAATCTTTAAAAAAAAAAAACAAAAAAAAAAAACCAAAAACACTAGGGGCTTGAGAGAGATGGCTCAGCGTTTAAGAGACTTTCAAACACACAAAACAGCAGACCCCATTATAAGAAATCCATCACACTGACCAGAGGGAAAGGATATTTGAAAACTTGGATCTGTACAAAGGAGAAGCATTTGAAAAGGAAAATCCCTAACTGTGTGATTGCATGTTTTAAAATTCCATGTCTAACATGAGTTACACATCTAAAAATAAAACAAACAACCATAGTACAAGAGGAAGAAAACAGGGCTGGAGAGATGGCTCAGAGGATAAAAGCACCAGCTGGCTGCTCTTGCAGAAGACCCGGGTTTGAATCCCAGCACCCACATGGCAGCTAACAACTGTCCGTAGCTCCAGTTCCAGGGGATCCAACAGTCTCTTCTGTCCTTCACACGCACTGCACGACACAGGTGCACCTACCTACATGCAGGCAATTACATGCTTACACATAAAATAAC
>NW_008341028.1:258506-271920 GCF_000622305.1 Nannospalax galili | reverse complement strand
AATAAAATAAAATAAGAGGAAGAAAACCTAAGTATGCGACTGTGCTATCATATTGTATAAGATAAAGAGGACCAAAAAACCAAGGAGAAAATCTTTTTCAGTGTGGAGTAGACAAAGATTTTTTTTGACCCAATTTTATAAATCACAGAAGTAAAAAAGCTAACTTGGACTTCATAAAAACTCTAAACTTTTGCACCCTGAATTTATTGAAGAAACCAAAGACGGATACATTTGTAAAACATGTTCAGCTACCCAGAATGTGTACAGAACTTAAAGCAAACCAGTTCAAAAATATAGATAGAGGGGCTAGAGAGATAGCTCAGTGGTTAAGAGCACTGACTGCTCTTTACAGAGGACCCGGGTTCGATTCCCCGCACCCACATGGAGGATAACAACCATCCTTAACTCCAGTTCCAGGGGAATCAACGCCATCTTTTGACCTCTGCAGGCATTGTGTGAAACAGGTGCACTTACACACATGCAGGCATAACACTCATACACAAAAAATAAAATATTTTTTTAAATAAAAAAATAAATAAAAAATAGAGAAAAAAATTTGAAACTTTCCAAAAGATATGAAGAGCATATGAGCATACAGGAAGATGCTCCATCCTACTATTAGGACTAAAAACAAAACCACACTACAATACACATCCACTGATGTGACTAAAATTTCACATAATGAACTTTTAGTAAAGGTGCCAAACATATGGAAAGCTCCAACAATGCTGACTAGAACGTGAAATGTAACAGCCATGTTAGAAGACAATACAGCATTTTACAAAGTCACACTTATAGCACAGCATGGCAATCCCACTCCAAACAAGCTCAAGAAAAACAGAAACAAAAGACCTCTATACCAATGTTCAGGAGCTTTGGCTAAAAACTATAGATTAAAATGTGAGGTCCGAAGTTATAAAAGTACTAGAATTTTTTAAAAAAAAGGGGGGGGGAGCTTCCAGGACACTGGTGTAAGAGGACTCCCTGGCTAATACCCTAAAAACACAGGCAACAAAAGCAAAAATAAACAAACGACATAACAAAGTAAAACCTGCACAAACAAGAAAACAACAAAATGTGAAAGAACTTATTTGTAAGCCACACCTCTAATATGGAGTTAATATCTAAAATACATGAGACTCAAACAATTCAATAGAAAACAAACAACCCCATTTAAAAATGAACAAAGGATCTGTCAGACATTCCTCAAAAGCAGATATACCAATGATCAACAGGTATACAAAAAATGCTCATCACTAATTATCAGGGAAATGCAAATTAAAATCATAATGAGGTAACTCTTCATACCTTTAAGAATGGCTATTCTCAGGGCTGGAGAGATGGCTCAGCAGTTAAGAGCACTGACTGCTCTTACAGAGGACCCGGGTCCAATTCCCAGCACCGACATGACAGCTAACAACTGTGTAACTCCAGTTGCAGGGGATTTGATACCTTCTTTTTACCCCTGCAGGCACTGTACAACATGGATGCACTTACATACACTGCACTTACATACAAGCAGGCAATACACATAAATCAAAAAAAAAAAATCTAAAAATAGAATTATCACATGGTTTCTCCATATATAAATCTGAAATCAGTGTGCTGAAGATCTACACGGCCGTCCTTTCTGCAGCACAACAGCTAAGATAGAGAAGTAGCACAGGTGCCCATTATCAGATGGGTGGATTTTAAAAAAGTGGTATAAATAAAGACTGGAATACTATTTAGCCTTATAAAAGGAGGAAAGTCTGTCATTTACAACAAGGACGAACCTAGAGGGCATTATACTTAAAGAGAAATAAACTGTGCACAGAAAGACAAATACTCCATGATTTCACTGTTACATGAAAATCTAAGTCTTGAGTTTTCATTATTACTCTAATAAACTTTTAAGAACTTTTAAGTAGCAAAGAGTGGAAGAGTGTTCAGCAGAGGCTTGGGGAGGACTGATAGGTAAAGGAGAAATGTTGATCAAAGGTTCAAAGTTCATTAAAATAAGATCTAGTGGTCTATTACACAAAATTTAACAATGTAAGAGTGCAGCGGACATTTCAAAACTGCCAGGAGATTTCATCCAAGAGTGGTGATGCTCACCTGGAATCCTACCAAACAAGCAACAGAGAAAGGGGGAAGGCCATTTTTTGGGAAAAAAAAAAAAAAAAAAAAAATGGGGCGAAAAATTTTTAAATTATCTTAAATCTCTGCAAATACAATCAATATCAATTAAAAATAAAATTTAGCCATGCATAATGAATGGTATATACATATATCCCAGTCACTTAGGAGGGGAGCCAAGCCTAGCCTGGGCTGCATAGCAAATAACAGGACAGGCCAGCGAGGGTTACACAGCATGATTCTGTCCAAAAAAATTAAGGACTGGCAAGATGACTCAGAGTTGATAAGGGAATCTGCCACTGGGACAAACATGGTAGACAAAGAACCAGCTCATCCAAGATGTGCTCCAAACTCCACAAGCACTGTGTGTCCACACACAAAAATAAATAAATAAAAATAAATTTAACAGCAACAGAAAAGAATATTCATGACAATGTCATGGAAGAACACCTCAGGCGTCTGGACTTAGGCAATGGCTGTACCTCTGAGACAGTATGTACCCAGTCCTCAGGTAGCTGGATTTAAGAACTTTCAATTTCTTAACACTTTTCTATACTAACTTGAAAATTTCTACTATAAGCCTCTATTCTTTAAGTAAATAGGTGAAAAATAATGTAGTATTTAAGAAAAAGAAAAATGACTCCAAAAGAGGTAAAAGCTTAATCTTAGAAAAACTGTTGAGTATTAAAATAACCCAGTAAAAGTGCTCCGATGTAACTGAAAATGGAAGAGTGCCCATTTATCACTTTCAGTTCCTCTCAGTACCCTCTTTTGACCTACAGGTTATCAACAAATAGACATCCATTTCATAGATTTCCCCGCCACAATTTAAAGGTGTAGAAATTCCATCACCGCGATCAAGTACTACTTCTGATTCCAGCATGGAAATTTTACTGCAAATGGCCACTTCAAAGTTTATAAATTTCTATGTGTGAATTAAAATCAACCCAAACCAAAAATAACAATAGCAGCCACTGCCACCAATAAAGAAGTTATCCATATGGGGAAAAAAGTACAGAATAAGGGGGGAAAGGTTAGCGTTAACTTAAATATAAATAATAAGCAGCATTCACTCAAAATTACTATATTTCAGGTTTTAAAATGAAATGTGATCATTTTGGGCTTTTACTTTGCTAGCCTATAGTATCTAGTAGAGAAAATATCCCCTGCTATAGGGTAATTCCTTTTAATCTCTTTTCATAATGTATACATATGTAAATACTTTTACGGAAGCTTCTATACTAGGTTTCCATAAGGCTTTTTTCTAAGCCTTTAATGTTAGCTATCCCTCCCCATCCTCCCCCCTTACTTAGCCTCCCATTCCCTACCACATTTAAACCTTCCTACTTTATTGTTCCCCTTTTGTCATTTATATCATTGCATTCTATCTCCCCTCCCAGGAAATGCTCCCTGTTCCCGCCCATAGCCATTTATTACTTTCCTAACATCTTTGGATTTTCTCAATTGAAACATGCATATCTAAGAATTGAAACCTAGCATTCAGCTAAGAGAAATAACATGCTACATTTGTCTTTTTGGGTATGCGTTACCTAACTCGGGATAACTGTGTCTAGTTCCACTGATTTACCTGTACCAGGAACGGACTGCCTCTTTGGAAGCTGTTGATAGGGGTCCCAAAGACCCTCAAACAATACTGGCCATTGACCCTGGTCTTGGTTACCTACCAGAACCTCACAGTTAAGACCCTATTGGTTAAAGATACTATATACATGAGCTGTAGAACAAACAAGGAGAAATCAACTTGGTACTAACTTCAAAGCTTCATCTCTACTAGATAGCTTTCACAGTGCATGCTACTAGGAGAGAAAATTACTCAACCTTACTTTGCTGCAAATCCAGCAAGCTACAACTGGCCTGGCAAGATATGCCCATTCTCATTCTGCTAAATGGACATACTATTAAACTGACTCTTAGTGATTTACTGATATACCCAAAGATAAATGTATCTCTCAACTCTCACCAGAGAATCCTCCTTATGCAGCACACATTGATTAACAGAGAAAATCACAACTGGCCAATGTGGAGAATAAGAGGCTGCAGACACCCTACCCCTGAATACGACACCTATATCAAACTTCTGCCTCCCAAGGCTCAGAGATCACTGCGGAAGAGAGGGTGGAAAGATTCTAAGTACCAAAGGTAGCAGATGACCACAAGGAAACAGTTTTCAAGATAGTTGAGGAGTGACTCATATGACCTCACAGCACGGGTGACAGCATGCACAAGTCCCATGTAAGCTCAAGCCATAGAGAATCCCAGCATAGACAGGGGGACGCCCTGAGGAACTACTGGCAACCAATGGCTGCTGGGATGAGGAGTTGCTATCGTTTAAGGGTGTGAATTTTGCTAGGTTTACAAGGATCGAGTGGATGGACCCGCAGTAAAGCACTTAGGGACACAAATTTGACTCTATAGGCTTTAATGTATCTATTATATCCATATAAAATATCTATCTATATTAAAGCCTATACAATAGAGTACATGAAATTGGAGGAAGACAAGTAAGAGCGGTCCTGATAAGGGAAGGGGCTCTAAATATGATCAAAATATATTGTATGAAATTCACAAAAATTCAACCTTTAAAAATGTTAGTTTTCAGCCGGGCGTGGTGGCGCAAGCCTTTAATTCCAGCAGAGGCCACTCACTCTATGAGTTCAAGGCCAGCCTGGTTTTTCTCCAAAAAAAAATTTTTTTTTTTTTTTTTTTTTTTTTTTTTTTTTTTTTTTTTAATATTTAAAAAAAAAAAAAAAAAAAAAAGTTATAGTTTTCTCAGAAACTTTCTACCTTAACAATTAAATTCAACAAGAAAAACTGACCATTTATCTTGATTGGTACAAAAGAATGCAAATATGAACAGCAGGTCTGAGTTTATGTTATTTATACTAAAGTGCCTAAACACACAACTAATATTCTAGTAGATAGAGATGGTTTTGGTAGTTATTTTTAAACAAGATGTCACCATGCAGCCCTTGCTAGCCTGGAACTCAATATACAGGCCAGGCTGAACTCAGCGATCCATCTGCCTGCCTCAGCCTCTCAAGTGCTGGGATTCTCCTGAGTGCTGAGATTTATGGTGTATACCACCACATCCAGTGAGAGTGATGTTCTTAAAGTCTCTCTCTCCTTTAGAAAAAACTATTATTGTGTGTATGTATGATGTGCATGTGAGTGTGGGCATGCATACCCTGGCATGTGGAGAATGGATAACTTTCAGGCATTCAAGCATAGGTTCTCTCCTTCTACTATGGGTGAGGACCAAACTCACATCATCAGGCTTGAATGGCAAATATATTTCACTTACTCCTTAAAGTCTCTGCCTATAAATTATTTTATTAGTAGTAAAAAATTACTTCCCCAGGCCTAGAGAATACATGAATCACAGTTGCAAGCAAGTTTAAGGATGGCATCTGTGTAAATTGGATTATTTCACTGTGTGGAGAAAAAAGTATTTAACTAAATCACTAATAAAAATGTTTTAGAATTTGTCCTTTAGGAGCTTACCATCTAGTGGAAAGCCAATGGAGTCAGCCAACTCACTGAAATGTTATATGGAAGCTGTAACAGCTCTACAACAAAAATAAAGCACAGTGCTAGGAGAAGCAAGGAAAAGAAACCAACTTTCTTCTAGATGAGACAGTAATAAAGATGTTGGGATCTGAGATGAGTTCTGAATGCAAGGTAAACAACAAAGATGAAAAATCTGCAGTGTCTCTTACATTTCAAGCTCAGAGAATGGTTAGCATGGAAATTCAGAAAAATAAAAGAGCCTCTAAAAAAATAAGAGTTCTAATAGAACAGGGCCAGATCATTAAAAGCATTAAGTCACAATGCATTACAAAGTTTAATTCTGCAAAATGGGATGGACATTATTTAATCATATATAAAGAAAACTAATAAAGAATGGACAAAAGGGGGTGTGTGTGGAACGCAGGGATAGTAGCTCACTCCTTTAATCCTAGGCCTTCCAGAGCTGAGTTCAAGGCCAGCCTGAGCCACAGAGTGAGATCCTGTTTCAACAAACTGAAAAGGGAATAGAGGGAAGGTAATGATAATACAAAATCTAACCCATTAAAAATGATAGTCGAAATGAGACACTAGAAATGAAAAGACAGACATATAGATCAGCGTTAGGTGGAAAGAAATGTGATGAGGAATGAAAGAGCAAAGCACAAGGCCCATCTTCTGAGAATGACAGAAACAATCACAACCTTGGTCTACCCAAATTTCTAGCCTCTTCTGTTTCTGCACTTATTCTAGCATTTTATGTTTTCAGTGTTTTTTATATGAGTGAAGAACATATCAAATCAGCAACATTTTATAATAGGAGCTTTTTAAAAACTCTGGGCTATTGCCAGGGGTGGTAGTACATGCCTTTAATCCCAGCACTCGGGAGGCAGAGGCAGATGGAGGCAAGATCGAGAGGCCAGTCTGGTCTACATAGTGAGTTCCAGGCCAGTTGGGGTTACAGGGAGACCCTGTTTTAAAAGAAAAACAAAAACAAAAAACCTCTGGACTATCTTCATTTTGTATTATTTTGAACACTAGCTGTAAACATAAAATCCTCATAATAACATTAATGATTTCACTTATTTCTACCTGACATGCAGTCTTCTCAGGGTCTTGGGTTTTGGGGTGTTTTGTTTTTTATACGTATGAGTCTCATGCCTTCCCAGGAACCTGGTTGAAATCATTAGTCAGAGTGAACCCTAATTGCCCCAGAGACCAGTTGTAGTACTACACTGTCTTGTCAAGGTGCTCAGAGACTACAGACTTCTTCATTCCTTTCTTTTAAAAATTTTTTTTTCTTTTCAAAAAAAAAAAAAAAATTGGGGGGGGCTCCTTTTTTTTGAGACAGGGTCTCCTTGTAGTCCCAGCTGACCTGAACTCACTATGTAGACCAGGCTGGCCTTGAACTCACAACTCACAAGGATCTGCCTGCCTCTGCCTCCCAAGTGCTGGGATTAAAGGCATGCATCACCACCCCCCGTTATTTTTACATTATGTATATGAGTGCACCTGTGTTAAGTGCACCCACGTCATGCAATGCCTACAGAGGTCAGAAGAGGGTACTGGCTCCTCTGGAACTGGAGTTACAGACAGTTGTTAGTTGCCATGTGGGTGCTGGGAACCAAACCCAGGTCCTCTGCAAGAGCAGCCAGTGCTCTTAACCACTGAGCCAACTCTCCAAACCCCATGCTGCTGCTGCTTGATGCAATGGAACCGCCATAGATGTAAAAAAAAATCCAGTTCTACACAACACAATGTGTCCTACTGATTGTAATTCATCTGACTTCAGTCACTTCAGGTAAGACATCCCTCAGAACAATCAGTGACTAATAATTACTATTTTCAAGAAATGTTTTTGGCCAATCTTGTAAGGACAAAGTAGGAAAAAAACATCCAGAGGATTTAAACCTCCTCACTGTTCATAAAAACTACAAGTTGGGACTGGGGTTCAATGACGAAGTGCTTGTCTAACAAGTGAGAGGCTCTGGGTTCATTAGGAGCACCACAAAAAGATAAATATATTAAAAACTACAGACAACTGCCCTGAATGAATTTTGAGAAAAATTGTTTTTGCTTTTTTGTATTTTCAGACAAGATCTCAATGTAACCCAGACTAGCCTTGACTCATGATCCTCCTGCCTCAGTCTCAGTGCTGAGGTTATACCAAACCAGTCTGTCTAGTAAATATTTCTATAAAAAAAATCCTCAAAGTGCTGATAAAGAAAATGCCCAGGGTACAGAAATTGATACATAAGATACCTCAAAAGGTTGGATTTCACAAAACAAGTCAGTCAGTATGTGAGGTGATAGAGTCTATTGAATGCCAGCTGAGGTTCAACACAGCATATTAAGGACATGTACTTCCAAATCAGCTCATGGTTTGAATCCAAGCTGACTGAAGCAAATCACTTAAATTTTGGAGGACCTGTCCCAGTCCATGCTTTGGGAGCATTTCCAACTATCACAAGGGTTTGGGGTGAATTTAAGGCATGCATCAATGACTGCACACAGCGGAACAGTATACTAGTACTCTTCTCTCCCTTTCCTCATGTCCATACACCTCACATATTTACCAAAGGGCTAACCAGAGAGATGATAAGAATTCAAATACCTCATATCAAATAGTAAAGAAAAATATGGTAAACAGCTTATGGGGGAAGTTAAGCTAAGAGGGCCACTGATAAAAACTGCAATAAACTGAGAATTGGAGATTCAAATGAAGAACAGGCTGTGAAGAATACAGAAAGAGGACTTATCCTAGGATTAATATCAAAAAATCTTCTTACTATGATTTCAATACTACTTTGAATATATATACACATTTCCTTAAAAGTATCTATGTTAAGCCAGGCATGGTGTCCCACATCTTTAGTCCCAGCACTAGGGAGGCAAAGGATCTCTGTGAGATCAAGGCCAGCCTGGTCTACATAGTGAGTTCCAAGCCAGCTGGGGCTATAGGGAGGCCCTGTCTCAAAAAGACCAAAAAAAAAAAAAAAAAAAAAAAAACACAAAAACTTCAAAAAAAAAAAAAAAAAAAAAAAAAAAAAAAACTATACTGATAATTCATCAATAAATAAAATCTACTATGTAGGCTTGGAAATAGCCATACTGCTTTTTCTTTTCTTTTCATTTTTATGTGTATGAGTGTATTGCCTTTATGTATGTGAGTGCACCCCTGCCGTGCAATACCACGGAGGTCAGAAGAGGGCTTTGGGCTCCCCTGGAACTGGAGTTAAGGACGGTTCATAGCAGCCATGTAGGTGCTGGGAATCGAATGCTGGTCATCTGCAAGAGCAGTTAATGCTCTCAACTTCTGAGCCATCATCTCTCCAGCCCCCATACTTTTTCTTATAGCATTACTTACTCAAATGAGGCACATAATCCAGATTCACAGTCCCAGCTTGCATGTTCAGTGAACTCCAAAACTCCATCATCCCTTCCTTTTCTTAGACAAGTACTAAGTGTCGATATGGGCCAAATACAGCGCAGAGCACTAGGAATTCAATGGTAGGCAAAGCAGGCCAGATGCCACCATGGAACTTACAATGTCTTCTATTCCTTAAAGAACAGGAATCATCTACCAGAATTACTAAAATCTAAAATAAAACTTTTTGTACTAAGTTAAACAAGAGAATTCATGTTCTTAAACAATATATACATTTGCTATTTCTAAAGATCTTTTTCCAATTACCTATTTTAGCTGTGAGTTCTAAGCCCTACATTTTAAGCAGGACATTTGACAGGCAACACATAATAAAAAATAAAAATCTGAAGACAATATTAAAAAAATAAAATAATAAATAAATAAATAAAGAAGACAAGATTTTGGCCCAGGGAAGACAGCTCTGAAGACATGGCAACTATCCCCATGTTCTAAAGAGCCAGTACACAAATTTGTTCTGTATGGTTCCAAAGAGTTAAATCTGGCAGTTAATTGAGGATGTGGGTTTGTTTCAATATGAAGTCTTCTAACAATTCAAACTACTCAACAATTCAATTATCTTAGATTTCCATAGGGCTGGAAACTTCACAAAACATAAATTTTCATTTACACCTTGAAATAATAAAAATGTTAAGTATTTCCTATTACAGCATTTCCCATTACAGTTTAGGCAATTAAGTTTTCAACAATCCTGCTAAGAAACTGGACAAATCACATAAGGCCCGGGTTTGCTCGCCAGCATCACATAACAAGAAAGAAACTGAGCAAACAGTACTGGAACTCAACTCCAAAAATGTAATAGAGCAGGCTGTCTATAATGTCCTTTCCCCCCAACCCCACCCACACCCCCACCCCACCCCTGTTTGTACTCAAGCATACACCAAACTGCCAGTATCAAGAATATTGGTGGATATATTAGCTTCTTCCAATCCTTTATAAATACTGCTGGTCAATACACACACCATGAGGACTCCTAATGAATGGACTTTCATGATACTAGCTCAGTGACTCTGCCTACGCTTTTCTGCTCTATTCCAGTCCTTAAAACAGCACTGGTATATAAAAGATGCTCAGTAGGTATTTGCTCAGTATGGATAACTCTAATCACAAATTACTACTACATAAAATACAAGCCAGTGCCGTTTAAGGGGGCCTTGCTAAGGTGTCTAGCAACTGCAACCCTATTAATCACAAACCCACTGTTAAAACTGCCATCACACAATTCAAAGTTATGAAACTTAATCAGTTTGTAAAACAAACTGAACTGCAGAAAATGTGAACTATTTGGCAAATGTAAAATGTTACAATTAAAAGTAACATATAAAGCTCCTCTACAAGTTAATTTGGTGCAAGAGTTGTCAGTGGCAAAATTCTTACAGCTGGCATTTTATATGTGCTGGACACTGTATGAAGAAAAGGATGCAGTTATTTTGGTTTACAGACAAACTCTCCAACTTTCCTCACAGCACATCTTCACAGGTATTGGGCTGACACTTGAAAGATCTTCCTATTCTACAGACACCTGCAAAGTACTGAGGGCTGATAGCAAAATCTGAGCTTACCCATACTCATCAGCCCCTTGGCATTACTGAAAACTAAGAAACAAAAAAAGAACAGCAATCCAAACGTTAGTCTACAATACCTGAAACCAAAGCCTACAAGGGCCAGGGGTCTTAATGTAAGAACCTACAAGGCCTAAAAAATACTCAAAAGTCGTTTTTAATTCACTCTACATTAAGTATATACCAACATACTGGCTTTTTTTTTTTTTTTTTTTTTTGGCAAATACTATTATTGTGCAACAAACAAAGCTTAACCACGTAAAAATGTTATTCCAATCTCACCGGATTAAATTATTCCCGCAAAAACTTTTTAACGCAGATCCTAATATTTAAAGCCCTACTTAACTTTACAGTAAGCAATTTCAGGTTCATAAAGGCCTGAGAATGCACTAAGCCACTCACTCGGTTACACCAGAACACTACATAGATTTATGTGACCTGCAACTGGTTGTTGACCAAAACTTTCTTTTTTAATTTTGGAAATTATGATTGAAAGATCAGGAAAAAGGCAAGACTATCACAAAAATAATTATTTTCCTTATCTTCAAGTTCTATTACCACCAACTTCTACTTACAGATATTTCGGATATTAGAATAAACTTTACGACAGCTCTTTTGCCCATCCCAGTGCTAATCACATGAAACATTTGCAATCCTTATCTAACTCTGACATCACCACCTGATTCGGATTCCTCTTCAATACAAGTCCCTACACTGCAGTCCATTAATAAATCAGCAGCAAGGAAACCTCTTCTCCATAAACAGGCTTCCAAATCATTAAGACAAATTAAACCACTCCTAGGTAGCTGTGCTGGAAAGGCAAAGGGCGGTTCTCAGAAACCTGTTAAGACCCTAAAGCAACAAGTCCAAGACTCCCAACTCTTACAGATTTTCCCCGCCGCAGCCCTGGCTGCTGGCAGGGTCCCTCGGACGCCCCTCCCGCTAGAAGACCTCTGGGTCCCGGGGGAGCAGCGGGGCGGCTCCAAGGCGCCTCGCCCCACTCACTGCCTCTGGGGGACCCGGGGGTCGGACTCACCTGAGCACTGGACTGTAGGGGCTGCGCGAGCGCCGCCAGCTGCTGCTGCTGTACGGGCTGGGGGAGACATCTCCGCCCCGCTCGTAGGAGCTGTGGCGGCTGTAACTGGGGGAGCGGCGCCGGCTGTAGGGGCTCGGGGAGCGCTGCAGCCGCCGGGAGTAGGGGCTGCTGCCACCTCCCGCCGGGCTCGGCGACTTGCGGCTGCGGAGGCTCTGCGAGGCCCTGTGGGACACCGGGCTGTCGTCCCGGCCTCCCAGCGGGCTCAGGGACCGCTGCCGCCGCCTGTAGGCCTTGGGCTCGCTCTTGTCCTCCCGGTAGGCCTTGGGCGTCTCCTTGTAGGCCGAAGGCGTCTCCTTGGACGACTTAGTCCGGCTGCGATGGGCCTTGAGGTCTCGCTCCTTGCGGCTGCTGCTGCTGCTGGACGTGGCCGAGGCGCTCTTGCGGCGCCCGCCGCTGCTGCTGCTACTGCCACTCTTGGCGGCGTCCGGCCGCTCCTCGCCGCTGTGGCCGTGCCGCCCTCGGGCCTTGGAGGCCTCGCTGCCGCTGCGCTGGCCGTCGCGCCGCCGGTGCTCGCGGTGGCGCTCCTTGCTGCGGCCGCTGCTGCTGCGACGGTCCCGGCGCGGCCTGCGCTCCGACCCCTCCGCGCGCCGCTGCGTGCCGGAGGAGGAGGCCGGACTCGCGCCGTTGCCCCCCGTTCCCCCGGCAGCCGTCGCCGCCGTTGCCGCGCTGGCGCCCCCCAGCAGCAGCCCCTGCTCGGACTGGGAGCTCACATCCTCGTACTCCACCAGCGGGGTCACACCCCCGCCGCTACTGGCACCGCCACCGCCGTCCTGCTGCGGCTGGGGCAACGAGAAGACCCGGCGCTTCTCCGCCTCCTGCCCGGCGCGGGGTCCGCGGCGCCGCTTCTGCCGCCCTCCCGGGCGCCTCTTGCCTCTCGCCAGCCGCTTGACCTCCAAAGGGGGGCCCGGGCTGAAGCAGGAGGAGGAGGCCGCGGCGGCGGCGGCTGCGGCGGCGGCCGCGCCGGGGGCAGCCAGGAAGAGCAGAGGCGGCGGGGGCGGCGGCGGTTGCAGGAGCTGCGGCTGCAGGAGCGGCAAGAGCAGCGGCGGCTGCTGAGGGGACAGGAATCGCCTCCGCTTGCGGCGCTCCTCCAACTTCTTCTCGGCCCAACTCAGGCCCCCGCCTCCCCCCAGCGCCGTGTCCGAGCTGCTCGGCATCGCCTAGAGCCCGCCGCAGAGCGCGGCGCGGGTGCGGCCTCCTCCGGGTCAGACCCTGGCCATGTCCCCCGCCGGGAAGGGGGACGGCGGCGGCCGCGGCAGAGGGGTAGCAAGCAGCAGGGCCGGCCGAGAAACGCGCCACGATAATCCGGGTCGGGACGCGGGTCCCTGGTTCCAGGTCGCAGCGGATGCGCAGCGGCCTCCGGGCCTGACACAGCGAGGATCGGGCGGCGGCGCTTCTGCCGCGTTGGTCGTCCTATGGTCGGGTTCGAAGTCGCGGGCGCCGGGCGCCGACCTGCGGGGAAGTGGGAGTCCTCCAAGTGCCCCCGGTGGCGGGAGAGCGGCGGCCGCCTCGGTCCGGCGGCGCAACGCGGAAGTGCCACCTTCGCCGCGCTTCACTCCATCGCCCTGACGTCGGGGTCGAGATCGAGGGAGGGGAGTGGGCGCGACAGCAGCACGCCTCGGCCGCCCGCGGCTCCGCGTCGACGTCGTCCTGCGCTGGCGGCGACACCCC